>NW_008751737.1:529785-532698 GCF_000715545.1 Opisthorchis viverrini
ACTGAGAGCACACCATCCAAAGGAGGCCTTTATCATCCTCGGTCATCTTCTATAGACACTTGGTGTGCATGTGAAAACAGTGAGTATGACCTCCTAACATCAATGGGGAAAGGTGGGAAACCGACTTTCCGCATCGTGTGACAAGTTCAAACGGGTGTCAAACATTCTCTTGACCTAGCCTAACTGAATACCTTGTAAAAAAAAGGTTTTTCGGAAGTGACCCACACATTTGCGGCATCGCGCATGCGAACGCAGCGTGGCTGCAAAAAAGAGTTCAGGGAACCGTTTACATGGCACTTACGACCCTGTAGCTAAAGTCTGTTCACTTTATGCTGGGCCGACAAGTGAAGATCACATCCATGGTCGTTAGCTTATTTGCTGAGCTGGGCAATTTGTTTGCAAACGTTTCATCACCAATCGATGTGACATCATCAGTGCGTAGTTGTGCGTACCGGTGGGTTAGTGGTTGTCGATTGGTGATAAAACATTTACAACCAAATTATTCAGCTCAGCGAACAAGCCAACGACCATCTACGCTACATGAGCTACCGACATTCCCCTCTATAGAAAACACAAACTACTGCAAACGCCTTTCGATGTAACCGCATTGGATTTTTCGTTTTGGCTGAAAATTGTAGCTACTACTCAGCTTGCCCTATCCATCCCCAATGGTAATGCCACTTCATCGGGAATGATCCCCCTCAAGGTCATCTAAGCATACTGCAAGCCTACACAAGCAGAATAAGCGATTCTCCTGGGTTGACTGGTCAGCTTTTTATAATTAATTATATGTAGAACCGACTGATTAATGAAGCGGCATCCATGAGGAAGCTTGACTTCAAACATAAACAGCTCTTCATGCAGGTGGTGCTTTCATCTGAGCGAACACCCAGGAATCAATAATGGATGTATTCCAATAGCTGGCGCTTCAGTAGCTCATGGAAAGATTTTCTGATGATCACTGAACAGCAGGTGAACATGTTCGTACATGGACTACACCACATGGAGCCACCTCCACACTCCGTTGTCCTTGAACGTGCACGGCAGTGAGCATGGTTTTGGCTCCACTTGTACGAGCATGTGTTCAAATGACTTCTGGGTAGCTTGGCCAATTCTGTTTATTCCGACTGACGATAACCTGCCTGCCCGGCAGTCTGGTCTGAGGGAGCCACTGAAACTTAAAGCTTTCTGGATGAACATGTTGCTCGTGTGACCAGGTTTACAGCAAGGGTAGTTAAACTAAATGCCACTCGTAATACACTCATGTACACACCAATTTGGTTTTCAAGGGAGATTCACAGAGAATTAGATCTCTTCTTTATGATGTCTTTCTTGCTACACCAGGCTGCCTCTTATTTCAGTTGGCACGATATTGGAGATATCGCAATACATAGTGCAGACGTACTACACTACTCATAAAGTTGATGCAGACGAGTTTTCAGCAACCTTAAGAGTAGTGTGTAAACCTTACAACATTAGGTGTTATGATGATAAACCGCGCCGATTTCTTTGAATTGATGGTAGTTTGGCTACAATCGCGTGGATGTAACTGAATTCCGACCATATAGTCTTTACGACTAGAAATTTGGAGCAGTCTAACCTAACAGTTTCGAGGTTACTCTCTGTTCCATGAGAAGCACTCGTTTGTGTCGGATCTTGACTGGCTAACGGATTCACAGCACCGTCATCCATTACCACAAACAAAAGAATGAGCCATCCAGTGCCTTCTCCGAATTGGATCGATAGGCAATATACCATGACGGAGTAGAGGCTCGGATGATTCTTGAGGAGTTGTCTGACTGAAGGAATAGAGTAGGATAAAGTAATGACTAGGGGGATCCTGTACAATGCATTTATGTCACCGTGATGGTTGAAGAAGGGTCTCTGTGTTAGCGACTCATGAACAGAAGAAATTAGGGTACCGTAAATGACATAATGGTGGTCTCCAATTTCAGTTTTCGCATCGACCTTGCCGCACATGGCTAATGCTTTCTTTGGTTACAAAAGGGAGATGTCTTGTTTTACGAAATGTATGAGAAGCGTCGTCTTTTGAACAGGTGCGCTGCGCCAGATTTCTGTATGTTCTTGTCTTCCCCAGTCCTTTTAGATTATACTCAGGATGTTGGAGAGCACAAACCAAATTACTGCTTTAACAGAAATTGTCTTGGTTTTTACGGATGGTTCAATTCCGCTAGAAATGGAGGATCACATTTTTTACAGCATTTAAGCAGATTCCTTGTTATTTGCGATAAACTGAATCTGTGCTTCATTATTACCGAACACTTGTTCGAATACTTCGAACAACAACTGTCGTGGCCGCCAGCCGACACTCATCTAGGGCCTACAGGTGAAGTAGAACCCTGGACGGTGAACGTGGAACCACCTACGGCCTCAGAGGTTTACGATTGCATATGTTCTCTCAAGCGCCACCGAGCTCCCGGTCCGGATGACCTTCCACCCGCACTGTTCAAAGACGGGGGTGAAGTCCTCAGCCAGCGCTTGTCCGATCTGTTTGCTTGCATTTGGGAAACGGAGTCTGTCCCAGACAACTGGGGAGAATCGGTGATAGTGCCCATTTCCAAAAAAAGGGCGCGCGGTGAGTGTGGTAACCACAGGGGGATCAGCTGGACCCCGGTTGTAACGAGACTGTTGGCGTCAATTTTGCTTCGTCGCCTTAGGATGGCTCGTAAGACACTGACACGAGAGCAGAAAACGGGATTCTGGCCTGGTGGGGGTTGTGTTGACCAAATCTTCACACTGCGTCAGATGCTAGAACAACGCCATACGTATAAGCGACCCACGATTCTAGTATTCCTGGATTTCTGAGGCTCATTCGAATCGGTTGACCGGTCTGTTCTTCTTGAGACCCTTGCTCACCACGGAATGCCCCAGAAGTTTGTAAACATCATACGT
>NW_008751737.1:533574-565714 GCF_000715545.1 Opisthorchis viverrini
TTTAGAGGTGTAGGCACCTCGGAATCATTGTGTTAATCTGACACTAAGTCCCTCCCCCGTCCACCTTTACTCTTTTCTTTACAATGAGGCTTTCAAATAAGTCATGGTTGTACGGCAGTGAAGCATCGGTGTTGAACACTGATGTCATGCTGTTGATGATGATGATGATGATGAAGATTACCGCCTTAGTGACTGCTGTCAGAGAGAAAGCTCCTCTTTTCTTAAACGCAGCATCCGATTTGATGAAATGCCACAGGTTTATGTTTTCGGTCGTGTTTTGTGATGTTAGTCTGTTCTGAAATTTTTAGACCCCACAATGAAGGGAAATGTTTTTTGACCGATAGATCTAACTTTCATGCCACCAGCGCTTACCATTCCTGCAACAATTGAAGGACCCTTTTTGATAGGCTTTCGCTCACCTGACTTTCATTCTCCTGAAATTTTTTGATAAGCGAAGCCCGTCTAAAATTTTGTTACCTCTGTCGGGACCACAAAATATTCTACCTGTAGACGATGTAGTCCCGATTACTTGTGTCCGTGAACGGACACAATGCGCCTTGTACTCATTTTTCGAGTCATAAAGACAAAATTTTCGCCCATTCATTTATTTGGTTATCCCTTTCCTTGTCTGTGTAATACTTCCCTTATTGGTGCGACAGTTTAAATCACATCACTGGATAAAATAAGCACTGGGACTTGACATCCAAATTATGTGGCAATCCAAACAACTACACCTACAAACAAATAAGCAGCAGTTAAAGAACGACCCTAATTAGAAGAGCAATGATTCCCGGTTTGTATTCTTGTTATTTTGCCAGCTGCTGCCGTGCCATTTTTCGGAGTGAACGTAAATCTTGTCGTTGGCATCTATATGCGCATAAATTCAAAGCTTGTCTGCTCCTACCTCCATTTATTTTTTATCTGATCCCACGTACTTCAATTCAATCGGCCAGATTAGGAGAACCATTCCTCTCCCGCATTAGCTAGTTTCAATGACCGTTTGTCTCAATACTGGCAACGCATGACGCGAAAGTCATTACCAGTTGAAGAGCCCACCTTCAACCAGCGTGGCACAGGTAAACCCCATGAATCATATCTTCGAACTTCCATTAACTCCACCGGCGCGTAGGCCGCCGCCACCTCCTTCGGACGGTCCGGGCGCAGACGCGACAAAAGCAGTTTAAGCGTATGGCTCCAAGGTGACGGGGTTGTCGGTCTCGGCGGTGATCTGTCTTCAACATGTTGGAGATCTAGAGTGCTGCGAAGTTAGTTGATGCCTCCATAGCATCAAGCGGAAACCTGGTGAAAGCGGCTGGACTGCGTGAATTATGCCAAAAATGACACAAGTAACCCTAATGATGCGTGTGCAGCTGTGCGAAGAAAACCTGTACACCACAGTCGACCGAGTATCCGCGGGTCCTTTTCCCGGATTTGCCTCGAGCTGATGAGACATATGGTAATAAATTACGCTCCTCTATCTCGGTTCCACTGAAACAGCAAAACTGGTGTCAGCGGTGGAATTATCGATACGGGCTATTACTTTACCTACATAACCTAACTCGGATCTCACCGCTGAATATAAAACCAAGCATGGGAAAGAAGTGAAATAGCCCCAAGAATCTCCCAACTGACCGAAATCACAAACCTCAGTCACAAGGACAGTTGTCTCCGGTAAAAAAACTCAGCTTCCTTATCAGAGCCAGACGTGCAACCAAATTTCACGGGTCGACTCGAAGCCTAGAGCCATCGATCGCACGACGTATCCTTGATACCGTCCGCCACGAATTGCTTCTATTTCTTGTTCCAATATCTGACTCATCAAGTTGCTTCCCGAGGCCCTTCCAGGGGCTTATTGATTGGCACCATGTACTCAAAAGATGTTGCAGTTAGCATGGCGCTGACCGACTTTTACACAGACGATCAATATCCGGTTACATCTGTCGTTTTCCATCTTACTACGTTATCTTGCATGTTTTACGTCTGCAAATGAAGAGTAAGAATGAAATCGTAATATACTGCAACATATGTCTTTCCTCTACTTTCATAAAATGAACAAAAGCCACACAGTGTCTTCCAGAGTCAAAATCTCCCGCAACACATACTGACTGCCATCGTCAAAATTAGTTATTATAGTGAAGTGGGGACGTAAAAACAACCAGAATAGGAAACCCATTTTATCGCCATCTGATGGCAGTGTATGTGGTTCTGGTAGGGAAACGTGAGATCAAGCCTGTTAGAATCTGGTGTTCGTATTCGCTGCTAGAATGTTAGTCGTTCGTCTCAAAGCGACCATCAAGAGGGCTGATCGCCACGGAACTACTTCGTGAATTCGGCTTCACTGCGACTGGAATAACGATCTGTCACGTTTTCATACGTCTGAATTTAGCGGTTCGCTCCTGTTAGTATTATCCTTTTATATTGGAGAGCACCAAATACCGATTTTCCATAACCCACTTCGCTAAACCCCTTGTTCTAACTTTGTTGGTCAGAGTCGATTTTGCCCACTTTCAGAAATATTTGTCCCGTTTTCTCTCAGCCTGGTTGTAAATTGCCTGCCAACTGACATCTTTTACGCGCATGTCACAAGCTGGTTCGTGAACGTAAACAAACCGAACGGAATTGACTTGATCGATCTACCCGCCTTATGGGAATGGAAAACTAAGCTAACGGTAGCCTGGGCGAGGCAGCGTGTAGGCCAATCAGTGTTTCTGGCCTGGTGTCAACAAAGTGGGTCACTTTTGTCGAACGTTGATCATGTATGTGAGGGTATATGGAAGGCAGTGCAACGGATGAGCATTTAGAATCGAGTGGCTAAAAAAACTGAGTTGTGTGTGTGTTCCGCAGGTCTAGTTGTCCCGAGTAAAGGAAAGTGTCCAACGAATGTTTTGTATGGATTAAGGGTAGGATATCAGGCGATATTCAACAGTGTTCAACCTCCGTGGAAAGTGTTTTCAAACGAGTTCTGCTGTGTGAACAAAAGAACTTCCAGTGTCACCGGTCACCAACCGAGATTTACAATACAATGGTACTGGCCACCCCGTCCTTCCAGAATCGCTCATTTAGCAATTTGCATGGAGACATAATGGCTTGATGGAAGTTCCTCCCAGCGGTCATGTCACTGTGATTCATTCAGCAAGCATCGCGATTGCTGATGTGAATAAGGCACAGGAAACCCTGTTAGGGATACTGGTTTTACGTGTTTTTCTTCACGCGCGTCCAACTTAGAAGATCCATATTTTCAACAAACAGTAATCAAGAAAGACTTTCATGTGATTTAAAATCCGTTGGAATGTGCTACACGCAGAACCCGTATATCGTCGTGCTGGGCGCTAAGAAGAGGCGAAGATGACTTTAACAGCTTAATTCGTAACTGTACCTAACCTATGCTCACCGTGCACGGAGCTCATGAATTCAGTCATGATACCCCAAGGTCACGATTACCGTATACTTAATTGCGATGAACATCTACTAGTGTTCTATGTCCTCGGTATGAAGAACTAACAGTTCAGTGAATCATTTGAAAGACTGCGCACGAATACGTGTTAAAGTTCGTGAACTTCGCAAAGAACTTCGACATACCTGCTCCATGTGTTCATCTGTACCGGACCAAGAAACAGCTGCGAGCGAGGGCATTCATATGGCTTATCCCTGGATGTTCTTCATGAAACTGTGCTAGGAGCCGGTGGTGAAGTTTGGTGGGAACGACGATTCAGTCAACAAAGAGAAGGCAGCAACTGACAACAGATAATGAACTTCGTCGTTGAAAATGTTACAGGAGTTTCTCCTGATGAACAGGTTGTTAGCCCGCTGGATTGGCGGCACCCCATTGCCTTCTTTACTGCGCTGTCATTCTTGGTGACATCGCGGATAATGCCAACGGTCATTGGTTGTTGGTTCATGGTCTCCAACACCATAGTACGGTTGCTTTAGGCCATGGATTTGACTGCTTGCGTTTGCTTCGTTACCTCCAGGTTTGGTTGTATCCTAGACTAGCTCTTCGCGTCCGGCACCGGCTTTACTTGTGCCCACGTCTATTGCACACCGGAAATTTATGCCTTTTATAGGAACACAATCGTATAAAATTTAACTCACCGCATTGACAGCATGCCGAAGGGTGTTTTGCTCCGTTCCAATTTGCCGCCACGGGGACTTACATCGAAGTCGTCTTGGCGGTATTGAAAGCAGGGTTGGATAATGGTCTCTTCAACATTGTCGTGTCGTGTTTGTGATTCAAGAGGCGCTGGCACTCGCGGGTAATGGACTGCAGCATTATCTCGGGAGTTTGTTCAATCTGGTTCAATAGCCTTGCTCTAATATTACTCTCTGAACGCAACTGAAGGCCAAGTACGAAAATAAGATAGTTGTACTGGTCTTCCGTCATGGTAAATAACTTGAATTTTTCACATTCAAGATTCCTTCTTCGCATTTGCACCGCTTCAGACAACAGAATTTCCTCCAACGATTCAGCAGTTATTATCATGGCTCCGTGGGTTCGAGAGTCACCAATCTGTTATATTTGGCTGCTGTCCCACTCCGGTGCCTGGTGCGGGAAAAATAAGCACCTACGAGGAGGACAACAGCTTTATTGCGACCAAGGGACAGACTGCAAATAGTACAACGGCCTCGCGCTATATATTCGAGAGGCACCGTTAAACTTTGATCCAAGGCTGTCTCGCACTGTATTTAGAAGGACACTGTCTGACGTCGGTCCACGACTGTCTGATCGACGTTTAGCAGAGTTTCAGGGTCTCAGTAGGTTTCGGATGTTCTGGGATAATTTTCAGGAATCTGATCATCCTAGCATGGGTATATATAGGACAGCAGCATAGTCGAGAGGAAAAACATGTCAATGTTCAGTTTCTCAACACCAAAGCTTGACCGGAGCGTACAGCGGGGACGCTGACTCAGCAGATGGCGCCTAAGTGCCTTCGAACGGCTTAAGTGCAAAGCATGTTTAAGCAGGCGAATTCAGTTTTGATAGGGTTCAGCGTTTCAGTCAGTCTCTCTTGATGTATTTATGGGCCTTCAACTTTTGTAAGCGAAGTCAATTTCATTGAGGTGATGCGAATCTTTCAGCTCTAGTTGAAGAAGGAATCCACCCAGAGTAATTGTTCCCACAAAAATTTCGAAGATCAATAGCAGTGTGCAAATGTTGGGTGTACCGAGAACAGCTCACCTGCGAACGAGTGTATGTACCAGTCAATAATGGATACACTACGATGGGAGTCTACCGTAGATGCGCCAGTCTAAGCAAGTTAAGATGGAAGGGTCAAAACATTTAAAGTTGTCTGGAGTTCGGAGATAATGTGTGGGTGAAGGGCCTGAATAGCTAAGTGAGGAGTAAGTAATATGCCCTCAGTAAGCTCTCAGCAAGAAATACCCCCCAGTAAAGAACACTTCACGGCAGTTTGGTGAACTTTGACTGTGGTGAACCCCTCAGTAAGCTTCCAATAAAGACTACCGTAGGTGATCCGGCGGGATTTCTCCACCTCAAACAAAGACCAGGGAACAAAACTCGTGCACCAATTCAGACAGGAAGTGATTGGGGTTCCACAACACGAACGAACACCTTCTATATACTGCCATGACTTCTCCTTCAGACCAAATTTCAGGAAAAAACTACTTGCGTCTGGTCGCTTATGACTTCGGTCCTGTTGGAAGACAACAAGTGTCGAAAAAGATCCTCTGTTATTGAAGCCAGTTTGCTGCAGTTATTTGCTGTAGGAAGATTGTTTGCCACGATCGAGCAAGTGATCTCTTCTGAAGATAACACCGCTTTAAGAGAGGAACTGTGAGTTCGTCTTTTCTCGAAACGACTGACCAAAATCCTCTCTCCTACCAACTAGTTTCTTCTGGTGAGGAGTTAGCTGTTCAGCTTCGCTTGGTAATCCGAACAGTGGGAATGCTACGGTTCATCGCTCCGGATCATGGTCACTTCAGAGATGGGAGGATCAAAGTTAACAACCACGACTTAAGCCCTGTGAGATAGTTGGAACTCGGAACTTCGAACTAGGATACTTCATAATAATGCCACCTTATGATCACCAGTGCCATTACCTGACATGCAATTAATGAAACATCGTAGAGTTCTACTAATTGTTAGAGTGGTGACTGTGGACGAGAACGAGGTCTCTATAAGGGAGGTTATCCTATTACAAGTGTTATAAAGCAGCATCACAGAACTCTGGCGTGTGCATATTTCTAGTTGCCCGTAGATTCAGTAGAGGATGTTCCCCCCCCCTCATGAGTGGCCTCCCGACTAAGACCCGTTGGGGGCCACTATCCGTGATTCGTCATTGCTGGGGGAGGGGGTGAAGACGGTTACATTAGCAAAATCAGACTAGCGGAGCTTCGGTTAAAGTTGTATGTCCAACTAGATGGTTATTGGTGATTTTACTAATGTGAAACTTACACAGAGTCGTATCACGGTTCTCCCAGACGAGTGGAATTAATGTCGAACAAGGCCCTGATGGGTGATCCTAGCCACTGCATCACAAACGTAAATGATATCCAGCAGAAATCACGTGTACGGTTAGGTAAACTGACGGGTAAGCAAGGGTCAAACAGGGTTACGTGAATCACTTCATGGTCGGACAAGTTTGCGGAGGTTGATTGTTCTTAGGCCAACGCAAGTTCAAAGGTCGTACGAGTTTCAATCAGTTGAAAAACGTTTGGAACCGACTGAGTAGTCATCGTTTTCGGAAAAGTTTTGTAACAATCAGCAGATTTATTGCTGGGCAACGTTCCGCTCTTTACACAAACGTTTCGTCCGCGCAAGTGACTAGGTTACGATGTTGGTCGATATTTAAGGCGGAAGGAAAACCAATTAGCTAATTCAAGCTAAATCCCCGTTGGGTGCCGTCCGAGGGATTTTGTGTGTTAGGGTGGGTCATCAAGTCATACCAGTTTCTTTTGGGTGCATAGATGTGGGTCAAGTAGTCGGATTTCGATGACCTTTTTAATCGATAGTAATCTGAATCAGGGACGATTGGTACATGACTTGGACAACATGCTGGTTGGTTGTGGAAGCTAGACGGTTCAGTAGTTATAGCGCGCGTTTACTGACCGGAAGGTCAGTGGTTCAAACCAAACTTCCGCTGTTGACTTCTCCTGTCCTGACTTGGGCAATCTGGCAGTATCTCATCTCTCGGGCTTCCTTCGGGTTGCATGGCAGGTATGCGCCGAATGTGTTCGACACGATTGTTTCCGGATGCAAATGCACTCGAACTGTGTTTCTTCCAACCACTTTTCTCTCTGACAGGTAACTTGTCGTGTGACTAACCTACGATGCCTGAGACGAGCACACAAATGAGCACATACGATCGTCCAGCTGTAACACCCTTTCGGTGCCTAGCTGCCATGCTACCCGAAGGAGTCACGAGGGCTGGGATACTGCCAGGTTGCCCAAGCCTAGACGGCGAAGTCGAGATACGGACCTTCCGGTCAGTAAATTCACGCTCTAACCACTTGAACCATCTCAGTAGTTAGCGGAAGAACTCGCCATTTGTGGGGTTGGAAATGAAACTTAAACACAAACTAGCGGTCATGTGCGTCATATCAATGGGATGTCTTAGCTTTCTGGCCACTGCTTCGGCAACTTTATCTCCCTTGAGTAAAGGTTCACTTTTTTCTCGACTGAGTGCTCTTTGGTCCACGGCTTTGTAGGTTGCATAATTTTAGTATGAAGCGTTCTGGATACCCGCTCCGCCAAACTGCGCCTTCTAAACACTTTTATGGCTCTGCCGGTCGATTTTCGCTATTTTTCGAGACGGAGCAAAGCTACCAAGGTGAATATACTGACCTGTCCATATTTTTCTTTTGCGGAATTTGCAGTGCCGCCAGCCTCCTTGAGAATGTCATCATCAAGAAAACCTGTCTGTTCGTGACACACAGATCCAAGAGTAAACTGGATAATAGTGTGAATTGAGTTGAAACGGTGCTACATGGTGGCATTGATATTATCGGTGTCAATTACAAATACACCGTATACGGAAATGGCGCCGAAGTATAAATTGTCCATGTACACTTGGCTGTTCGGTCTCACATATGTTCATGAGCAGATCTGCTAGCGGGGAATTCAAAAGTGATCTCATCATGACTCCGTCTTTCTGTTAATAAATTTTACTACTAAAACCAAACGGAAACATTGTATGTGAAAAGCGGCCAGAGTTTCTCGACGTCCTGAATGAGTGCACCTTGCCACTGCACTCAATAGTCGCACACAACCCATTGTTTCGGTGAACGGGATGTGGCAAAAAGTCGCGAGAGAGAGAGAGAACAAGTGATCTTTAGATCCCCGAAACTGACTAACGGAAGGTAGCAGCATACTTTTCGAACTGGATGTTGGTGGCTGTATTCTAACTGGGAAAATTGGACATGTCGAGGATGATCTTGAGAGGTAGATCGGATCTGTGGGGCTTTGGGAGAGCACAAATCCGGGGTACTTTTGTGCCAGGTGGTCGAATATGATCATAAATACTGACTTCAGCGGATATCACGACGGCCTTGTATGGGTTGTAGCGTCCAGACTGTCTAAACATTAGCACAAAATGACGAACGCTCCAAATCGGACCACAATACTCGACTGGAGCCAGCTATCTCACCCCCCCCCCAAGTTTTCTCCACTAGTCAAGCTCCGAAAATAGCAGAAGACTATCGCGCTTCCTCGCTCATGGAAGAAACACCGCAAGACGACATCGGATGAGCAGGTACGCGATCGAAATCAATTCATCTCAGGGCAACATGTGGTGTCCACGATGCATGGGAGTGGGTCTCTTGAACAAACTCTTCGCAGAATGGCTGAAGGTAGTTTTTTCACGCGTCAACATGTAGAGACCCCAAAAACAAACTATCCAGTCAGTGGTGAAGTAACCGCAACTACGTGAAAGTGCAGAGCCCCAAAATCATCAGCAGGAGTACTTCGAAGGCCATGCAGAGTTACTGTAACAACGGATACCTAGGTTGACACAACTGCTGAATATACGCTAATCTTCATGAAACTGGAATCGACCAGTACTCAATGACCAAGTCAATTATCACCGCTTTTGTTGTGAATTACTGCTTCCATGTGGAAGAAATTTTGGGGAATACTAAAATATTCCCTCTAGCAAGGACATTTTCTCATGGGAAAGGTTATTAACGGGAACCGAATCGGACCTGATACACCGGAGCAATAAGACTTCAGTTCTAAAGTTTTTAATGCACGGTGTAATGTCTTGAGTGTCTAGGGTGAATTCTGCAATAGTTCGGTATTCTGGTCTACTCGTGGTTGAGATGTACTAAGTTTTATATAGCGATCCTAAGTCCGCAGTACGGGCCACCAGGAACAAAAACAGGAATGCAAGATCCACTTTTCGAGCCCCAAAGAAGACAAAGCCGGGAGTGGACAGTGTTTCCAATACCAATCAGAACCAAGGCGTTTCACGTGACCAACAATGGTACTCAGTGGATACTGAGTGCTTTTATCACCTTCAATGCGTACTACAGTTCTGACTTGCGAGCTGCACCATGCACGAAACCCAGACTGTCAGATACTCGGCTAAGCCCAGCTGCGGGACAGAGCATCAGCGGTATTTGGAACAATTACCGCCCAGCGAAACGGTTAACACATAAAACCAGGTCGATGGTGCGGGGGAATCTCCAATGTAGCGTTTGTTTCTGGGGTACAAAGCAGCCAATTGTGAATCTAGGACTGTTTGAGGGGAACTGCGATGAAAGAGTAGTCGCGTCCATAAAGTCCTCTGTTACCAGGATGTTCCTCGTAGCGGTGGTACTCTTTCAGTAAATCTCTCTAAATTCATGTATCGGGAGAACAAAGAGAGTGCAAATGAATCTCTAAGCCTGGTAACGCCCAGAAAGATCACTACTGTCCTGTGGGCCCATCAACTATTATATTTGCACTCAGGAAATGAAATAGATGCGCTATTAAGTTATTAGATGACTATCCTCAAAGTCTCCCAAAGGTGGAAGGGATCCTAGCTCTTGACCATCCACACCAGGAGTAAAGCATCACGACACAGTGCGGAATGTAGAAGTGTGGAGATCTGCAGGGAAAAAGACAATCAAGGAGCTGGATAGACGCGTGGGAGACAACTCGCCCGATTTGCACAGCTAGTGGGAGCTGCAAGATGGCAATGGAGGTTGATTTAAGCGACCCGTTAAAGTAAAAAACCAGAGGAACATGAGGATGTATACCCCAAACCTACAGAACAGAAAGCGTGTGCGTGTCCAGAAGCGGCCCGTGATTTAAATTCTGTGGGTATGGGTCAAGTACATTTGGATGGGCAGCTTCTATATGCAAGTCCAAATCAGTGACGTCCAGATACCGTGACTCAGTTGTCCCTTGCACACCAAACACTCGTGGGAAACGGGAGTGCAGGGATGCTGTCATTGGTGAGGGTGCAGACCTCGTATCCAGATAAACACCCGCCTTTTTCGTCCGTTTTCCCGTTATTTATTCTGCTACAAAGAATCAGAAGAGAGGACCGTCCATAAGCAACCACCCGCGATGGACCCTCAGAGTCCGAAAAATCCCATTCGTCCCAAGATCAGGTCTATGGCTCTTGTTTATTACATCTAGGCTCAAGTCCATTCAGTTTCGTCAGGGGAGGCTGTCTGTATCAAAAGCCCTGTCTAGGCTTGGGCAACCTGGCAGTATCCCAGCCCTCGTGCTTCCTTCGAGTGGCATGGCCAGCTAGGCACCGGAAGGGTGCTACGGCTGAACGCTTTCTTTCTGTTCTGTATCAAAAGTATGTATGTATATATATGGCCTTGTTCTTGGGAAGCATCCAGGGTGTTGAAGCTGTCACCTGTTAGTTGAGTCCCTCTGGAAACTGAAAGCAAACATCAAGGAGTGTCGCCCGATCAGTAATAATCGACACACGACAGGTCACAACAACCTGCGTAAAGGGAATGCCACTCGTGGAACACGTTGAACATCGGTCTCGCCATTACATCACATTTTGCTATTCATTGCTCGCTGGTATACACGTAGATTCTGAGAGAAGCACAAAATTTGAGCCTACAAGCCTATGAATTTGGTTCTGCGAATGCAACCCATAGCCAGACAGCGGATGCATTCAAGCCGTGTCACCAGTCATTCGGATGGCGTCAGAAAAAGTCGAGTACGAAACATCATGGTGCATGAGGAGAGTGACAAATGCATTGCCGCAACAAGAATTACGCGACCACCAAGCATTGCGACATCAATGGACAAAAAATTAGCTAAGTCTCTTCACAGAACTGATTCTAGCAAGTATAGCTGTTCTAGATAGTCGGGAAGTCACTGATTCATTTTGGTCTGCGTGCCTGGAAGGGGCAGTCACGATAGGTTGGATAAGACGATCGACGGCACCGGTTTACCGATTAGGTTTGCCTATCACCCACATTTTCGTCTCCGTGAGAACATTGCTGCCGCCATCGGCGATGTGATTCCGGTTGTCTTTGTCATCCGACGTAACCTGACGTCGCTGGACCAACCCAAGCAACCACAGGTTCGGTGCAAGCTCGACTGGCTGTTGGGGTGTTTTCAACTGCCACGTGATTATGCACCCAAAACTGCAGCTATTCAACTCCAAGTTCGATTCCTGCGGGGGAACAAGCTGTGTAGCTATTCGCGTTTTTCACTCCAGTCAGCCATGCCACTCACACGTTCAGCGTCAAAAGTAATAAACTGCCCCTAACCGTATTGCTTTGAAACCCTGGCGCTAAGTTGCAATCCATTCAGTGGTGAGCGACTGAATATGTAAACAGACATCCTGTAATTTAGTCCTGAGATGTCACGACCCGGTCAAAAAGATTGGGCGAGCAGTTGAATCACCGTTGGTGTGCGAAATGGAGTTCGCACGTGCTGTCCAGTGTGTTTCTGCGAGTGCAATATGGCCCCCGTGAGCTGAAGATATTCATAAATCGAAACAATCTGACCAGTGGTGAATCACAGATGCGCTTCTGATTAGCTGGGTTTCAATCAAAACTATCATCGGTCGGCTATTTGCGAGCGCTATCGAGATTTAAGCAAACAAGCAATATAAGTCCTTCTCCATGCCCCAACTGAAGCTGTTTAAACCGCCGTATGTGCTGACCGTCATTGAGGGGTTGAGGCGATCCGGGGCAACAGTGGAGCTGAAGAACAAGAGACAATAATCCTGAAGCAGTAGCATAAATCGACAGCCACTAACCACTCGGCAGGTTCGGCGAACGACCTGGAAGCAAACCCAGTGTTGCTCTCAGGCAGTTCAGTCAAAGATCAAGGGTACATTGGTTCCAACTGCTACGGTTTCGCGAAAATGGGAGACCTGACACTGTAGGCGGTGGCCTAACCAGTAAACTGATTGCTCCTGAGGAGAAACAGTTTTGAAGCTGTCCTCAACATGCCTTTGCAAATCCTATGTAGACTGACTGCGAGCCCCATCACGTCAAGATAACCAGTGAATCAGTAACGAACGGTACAAGTAACCCTAGTACATGTCAAATGTAGAGCTAACGTCCCTGACGAAAGCTTGTGTCTCGCCGTCATCCTAATTTGAACACACCACCAGTCAGCACATACCAGTTGATGTCACCTGAACCCGCGGTAGCAAAAGCGAACACACCACGCCGAGGCAATGATAACAGCAACTGTGCTTATTATGGGTAATGGTAGTTAGACGATACCCGCTGTGAAATCGAACACGAGGGGCTATACGTATGAGACAGAGTTGTAGACAGATGAACAGAGATGACAGTATCTGGTAGAAGCATACAAAAAGCGAGCTGATTCGATAAAACACACGTAGCACAGAAACCAAAGGAAAAATAGTTTGGATATAAATGGTCGGGAGTTGTGTGAAATTAAAAAAAAACTAAAGCATGCATGAGTTACGTGAATGTTCGTGCATGGGGTTGTTGAAAGCTCTGTGAGCACGGTGTAGCTGTGTTGGGTGACTATTCACGCGTGCTGTGCAAAATAAGAGGTGATGAAATCAGGTGGTTGGCCAAGGCAAGGAAGACAAATTGAACATCATGATCGCGGTCACACTAGTGATAGTAAAACACGGCTAACGGAGAATGTGGCCTAAATGAGAGAGAGAAAAACCCTGACCAATTGTGCGGGGCTGAGTAGGCACAGTATTGCTGGTGATCGAGGGAAAACGAAACTGAAACAGTGAAATCGAATGTTGCTGCTACTTGGTTGAAAAAAGACTGGCCTCTTGCCGATAGGCACCTCCTCACTCAATTGGACATGGTTAATATGTACAAAGAAACACAGAAAACGAAGGGAAAAGGCAGAAAAATAGTAGATATCCTATCCAGTTCCTGGCACGCGATTAGTCAATCAGAGGTGACTGCTTGTGGATCGAACAAGGTTGGGTGCGATCGGACCTGGTTGTCTTGAAGCTGAGCGAGACGCTGTTGTAAGGCATCTAACTCAGACTGATGAGAATGGATTTTGCTGTGAGTTTCGATCACATTCTGAAATGATACAACAGCAAGGATGACAAGTTTGGGAAGGTTGAACAAGTAGGCCAAGGCAGTAAAAACGGTGCACCGCAAGTGTGTAGCTTGCAGACGATACAAGACGATGTCAGCCCGGAAACAAGTTTTGGGGAAGAGAACATAACAGAAGACAGAATACTTCGTAGACTTGCAAGTTTCGACTGCTAATCGAGCTGTGTAACCTGGTTTATCTTATTCCACACTATGCCTGTGGGATGGATGGCAGTGTGGGGACAGTGACGAGCGCGCACAATCTCGCTACAGGAGTTCACAAAAGTCAGTGAAAAGAGGGAATCGACAGCAACAACTCGGTCGGAATCGGATGCCTAGGCCGCAGAGAACCCCTACTTTAAAGCGACCGTCTAATCGCACACCACAAACCACTTTGTGTGTACAGGGATAACCAACTGAGACAGATGCCTCGTTCTTTAATATCCCGTATTCTTTCTTACTAAAAAGGTCAGAAAATTTGGAAGCAGTTGGAGTCCTCACAAGCGTTTAGTTTAGTCCGGATGACGGTGGGCTATGGAATACATGAAGACACTGTATGAAAAAAGGGTATGATGGCCTCTATCAGTTGCTGCGCCAACACCAGAAAACCTACCTGTAAGGTTGCCGAAATGGGGGTGATCACATACAGGCCAGTGGAGTCACACGTAAAGTTAGCTTGGTGCAACACTCCAGAGAGTTTGTCCGTAGCTTCCTTGACCGACTGCCCGGCGACCTAAATAGCACACACGCACATAGACAGTCAAACGATTACTCAGACGACCAGGAAGATGAAAATCGAGCACTTCATAATACACTTACCTGAAACTTTTGAATATCCGCGGAAGAACATTTGGACTTTCTGGATTTAGCGGACATCAGGAGCTGAGCAGAAGCAGCGGCAACCCGACGTACAGCGGCTAGAAGACGCTCCTTGGACGGAACAAGACGTGTGGAGGTGCCAAATAGATCTTTCGAGTCAGGATGTGCATTCTCCTCCTGAAGAACGGCCGAACACAGTTGGGCTAGTTGACACATGTCCTGTGTTGCCAAGGCCACAGTGAGTTCGGTCCGCCATAGAGAGGCACCATGGTAAGAAGTGCCAGCACGCCGAGCACGGTCCACTGCATCCGACGGTGGGGCCAATCCAATAGACCTAGCCGTGTGAATCAGACTTTGGGTTGCAACAGCCACTGAGTGCGCAGACTGAAGGATGGTTGGGTCACTGGGTGGCTGAAAGCAGGAAAAAAAACTCAGCAACTCGTGTCAACCATGGTGACAGTGCTACGTACCAAAAAATAGGCCATCGGATAGTACATGCGTACCTTCGAGATCAGACGTAGGTAGCGAGTGAAGTCCTGTTAGGTAAGACTCCTGGTTTGGAAATTACCTGTCTGGGCGTGAAGGAAATGAGAACATCGCGGTCATCGTCGCCTGACTGTAACACCTTTCCGGTGCATAGCTGCCAAGCCACCAGAAGGGAGCACATGGGCTGAAATACTATCAGGTTGCCCAAACCTTTACAGAGGCAGTCGAGATGCAGAAGCTGGGTTCGGACTACGGGCCTTCCGGCCAGTAACTTCGCGCTTAGCCGGTGAGCCATCTCAAGCAAGAAAATATACTGGTCTTCGATCCTTTTGCGGGTTGGATGGAGAATATGGTCGGAAATAAACAGAAAGCGAACAGTGCCCAAGTTCATCATGCTTCTATATCCATCATTGACGATCCGTTCATATTAAACTCCGGAAAAGATCTAGAGACAACGATGGTCGAAAGGTGAATGGCCACTGTCGGTTGCCTTACCTAAAGGGAGGTTCTCCATGAAATGAGTGGCTGTGAGCACACTTTGGCCTGTCATCAGATCAGTGAGACTGATGTGCTGCGCGGCTCGGTCAAAAGGCCTCACTGCAAAACGCGTCCGGTCACTTGCGTTAATGGAAGAGCATAAGGGCGCACTCAGCACCTTGGATTGATTATCTCCAACAAGACTACGTTGCGCGCCAACATGCAGTACTGCAACTATAACGAAAATTTGTGACACGGTATAGAACAAGGACCCTGAGCTTTTTAAAATCCATAGCTTAATTACATTTGCATCAATCAGGAGCAAGTACATCAAAACTCGTAGGAAAGCCCAAGGGGGATGTCACCACTGGTTGTTTCGGTTGTTGTTATGACAGGAAGTGGATGATCCTCGGCGGAAAATCCGTTGTATCTATATTTCCGAAGGCTAGAGGGTAGAGATATCGCCAAGGTTCTCAAGGCCAGGCAAGAGCAATCATTTGGGCTCGAACCAGATGTTTTCTGGTAAACATTTCCGCACTCTAACCATTGAATCCTCCCGAGTTGGTCTTTGCATAGCCAAGTGCATTCTATAATCCAGCAGGCAGCCAATTGGCATTCATAAGCCTAGTGTACCAACTACCATGGGCTATAGTGCAACCTCCGAAGGGATAGATTATCGCAACGGTCACCTTAAATCCAGTGCCAACCGTATGAACTTTAGGTAATATTTGAAAAAGGCAACAGGCGTATCATGCTTAGTGTTCCCTCCGACTAAGCAGCTGATGTCAATTTTACTCGTGCCTACACAGAAAACGACAGAAAGTAGATCGGAAAATTACGGGATCCACTGATCCACTGAAACGAATCCGTAATCAGACAAGGGATTCTTTTTCATTCAGAATGAGGGCCCGGATGAAAGAACCGCGCGACCGTATTGGATGGAAAAATATACAAAAATACTAACCGGAATGCTTGACGAATGAAGCTAGTTCGTGGGAATATGTTCGGTCACTGGTGTTCAACAGCTACCCGACCGGAGGTAGCTCCGATCGGAAACCACACACCAAGTAACCCAAACATATCTCACCAACCAACTCGACAGATGGCAAAAGAGGAAGGCTTACAAAGAAATTACCTACCTCACAATCCAATATGGACTTTAACTGGTCGATGGCCGTGGCAATACGGAATTCAGCCTCGTCACCGCTCTTATCCTCGTCCTGCTCCGGAATCGCCTTCTGTGGTCGAAACGGGTAGCAGATAGGTCGGACGTACAAAGCACGGTTTGTAGAGCCAGGGCCAACTACAGGAGTGAGAAGGAACGGCGAATGAGAATACAATTTAAACAAAATGTGCTAAGGTTGGATTCTATTCGAAATCAATGCCCTCAAACAGCTCGCCGCCAAATAAGAGCCTATGCGATGCAGCTGAAGGTTAAGTATATGTGAATTTGACGAAGTATACTCATTTGCAAGCTAATTTGGTTTTGACGGGAAACTCAACCGAAGCCCAGTCGAATCACTTGTTTAGAGTATTCTTCAACTGGACACGCTGCATAAAGACTGTTCCATGTTTCAGTTAATAGGAAATTCCAGATGGAACTAAGATCTAGAAAAGCGAATAAATCTAATGGAGGGAACAACAATTTGACTAAGTAACGACAAAGGGACGCAAAACATAAGTAAATCGAGGCAACTCATCAACCAGCCTTACAGGTAAAATCACCGAAAAAAACATGGCTTTGGTATACCGAAGATGGTCTGAGGTATAGCGTTCCAATCAATAATCAATATCGATTATTTGGAACTCATTAGAGAAAAACCGGATGAAGCTACTCAACATTCAGTTGCCTGAGAACATCATAAACGAGAGATTCAGCTGGTCTAAAGGTGAGTCTCTCGAAAGAACCAAATTAGTTTGCAGATGAGTGTATATTCGCTAATTTCGTGCAATTTGGTTTCAAGTAGAACATAAGGTTGACGGAAACCCGGGGACTGCGCCTACCTGATGAGCCCAAAGTGGAAGTGCGAAACCGGTCGTGGGCTGTCGATGGATTTTCAGCAACCTTATGAGTACATTACAAATATACTCAACATTCCCTTATTAAACTGTGCCCCTCAGGGGAACCCACCTAGAGGGACTTGACGAAAACGGTTACTTCAAGGGGAATCTGGACTGTAAAATTGGCTTCACAAGGACCCGTATTAAGTGCTCTGCAAAGAATAGTCGCTCAACAGAACGGTCTCAGCTTACAAGGCTGACGTGTTGAGGTGTAACTCCGGTTACAACCCGAATCCAGAACACATCGATTCATCGTTTGCTGACATCACTGGAGAGCGGTCAGACAGTTCTGAATCGCTATATTCGGTACAGTACTTTCCTTAGTCTTCGTCTTGCTATCTTTAACTCACAGGATACTCCATTCTAATGGTTACTCAGCGTAGTAATCGTCCGTGCGTGGGTCGTGTTCGGACCCAAGCAGCTGCTGGCAAGCGACAATGAACGAATGCCCTACTGAAGACTGGCTAGCTTCTTGTAACCAAAGTCAATGAGACTACCTTGGATGGAAACAAAAAATAGCCATGAAAAGTGATTGGAACCAGTGGAAAATGGAAGTACTAAAATGGGAGCGGAAAGCAGATTCGTGGGTGTACGAAAGTAACCGATATCAAGTACACTCGTTTGCAAACAAAAATGTGTTCGCGATAAGTGTATTTCGCTAATTTCGTGCGATTTGGTTTCGAGTAGAACAAAAGATTGACTGAAACTTGGGGACTGCCCCTATGAGCGGTCTACTACGACTAACCGGTATCAACTTTTTTGAGTAATTGGGTTTGGTGCGTTCGGGAGAGACAGCTTCCACGAGTGGAAAATATCCATGGAGCTGAAGTCAATCAACGAAGCACAAGCTATAGTCGTGTTAAACAACTTGATGACCACTAGAAGCATAACACTATGGATATGCTGTCAATGAGCGCTCAGCAAATATCCCGTACTAGCATGCTAAAGGTAACTTTCGAAGTTCTCTGAATACATTCAATATGCTATAGCTGGAGGCATAACCATAGCAAGGTACAAAGAACGCTAGTGTCAATAATGGCAACTAGACTTACCAATGGTATAACTGGGTAAATAGTGGTGATGATAGGCCACGTGCCGTCCGATGAACTTCTCAGCAACATCCCGCCCTATCCGAAAATAAGACGTTCAAATAAACCACGTTAATATTCAGCTGTATAAAAGTTACACACAGTGTGAAGGACACCAGGGGTGAGGGTGTACATGCTGCCGGGAGCCGTTGGCCATCAAAAACAACGCAGTGACTAGACACCGCAATCTAGTATAAAAGAACACCACATTGCCAGCCAACATAAAGGAAAACACTGCCGATAAGATGTTAAGACAACAAATTATGCGCGCACACACACACACGTGCAAAAAGAAAGAAAAAACTGTTGCGCTCAAATTGCCTAAAACATGCACAAAGTGGTAAAAGCCAGAAGAAACGCACGCATGCTTACAGCCGCACACTTACATTCCGGACTACTTGCGCGGAAGTACATCACTAAGCGAGGACTCTCTGTTTAACATGCAATACACCACCAGTACGGAAAGGAAAGAAAAGGGCGACGGTGTATAAAAAAAGAACCATTACACCCGCGAAACGACGGGAGGGAAGTGAAAGGAGAGAGAGAGAGAGAAGAAAGAGATCAGTTAACCATCCCAGAGTCAAGTAATGGATTTGAATACAAAAAGCCGAATATTACACTGTCATAGGAAACCGCGGGCTCAACTAGGAGGTTACAGAATCTTGCGTACGTCCATGTGCGACCGTGTAGAATCAAACCACAAGTCGCCAGTATAGTATTTAGACGTTCGGAGGCAGTCGTACGGTCTTTAGAGGCTTTGGCGAGATGGCCCAAGTGGTTAGAGCGCGAATATCCCGACCGGAATGTCCGTGGTTCGAACCCGACCTCTGCTTCTCGATTTCCCCTATCTAGGTTCGGGCAGCCTGGCAGTATCCCAGCCCTCGTGCATCCTTCGGGTGCCATGACAGTTAGGCGCCGAAAGGGTGCTGCAGCTGAACGACGACTTTCTTTAGAGGCCTTCCATATCTGTGCGGTGGAGTGAAACCATTAAAGACATCTGCAGAGCCACGGCTTCTGAGAGTGATGAGACGCATTCATGCATAGTCCCATCACAGCGTTAGCTAGCGGTAAGATACGTCAACACAAATTTCAGCTATTTGACCTAACATATTCATATCTGGGCTATTACTCGTGTATTGCGTCGATCGTTCAGCTGTAGCCTAGCTACCATGCTACCAGAAGGAAGCACGAGAACTAGGATACTACCAGGTTGCCAAAACCTAGACAAGAAAAGTCGAGAGGCAGAGATCGGTGCGTCGGATACACACGTAAGATGTTACGGCACATATCGTTTCATTAAGGATCAGCTGTTTGGAGTGACTGTTGGTTGTTTGCCAGATGCGCCCATTTCAATTTATCTAGTTTACTAAACTCTGAATTTTTTATACAGGGAGAGGAGGAAATAACAGATGCAGACGAAACAGAGAAACACAGTGGCCTGATTCAAAGGTGCCCGATTCATTAATTCACTTATTATTAAAACTGGTGCTTGTCGGGTCAAAGAATTCCATTCCGGTGTCACCTTTTTGATGGCGCATTGGCGCCGACCGAACCGAAGAACGAGGCTTGATATAATGCTAGTTACCGAAGGCCAAACGGGATCCCGTACGGAACACAGACCAACCAGGCAGTAACCGGCAACATGGTGACGAGCGACCTCAAGTTCATTGATCCCTTGGAGGACTAATTAAGGTTTCGCGGACAAGAGGTGAATTCACAGCATACGAAATTACAGAGGTGCCTAAAATGCTGTGTAAAACTTCCAATCAAGTAGACAGGTATTTATATGTGTTATGGCAGAGGGAAACATCAACCATATCACCAAGGAGAGCAGGTCTCAGAACGATTGTCTTCCGAAAGCAGGAAACACACCATACAGGACCACGGACTTTGGGTTTCCGAAGGTCTGAGCAAAAAGTTTGAACATAAAATTATACGATTAGGCACTGACGATGAGTGAAAGGGAGTTCTTATAGTTGCGAGATCACAGTTGTACAGTAACAGCCCATATTCATCACGTAATGAACGAAACCGAGTTTTTGAGGAGGAGGATTGCTTTAACCAGAGCAATGGTTCTTCATCCTTAAGATCAGTGGCATTACTAGAATCGTGCAACGATCAGAATGATGTTTCCTCCCCTCTCCCCGTTTGGAGCTTCTCTACCCAATATACACGAGTTGCACGCAACATCCAACATCAACTTCAAATAATCAAGCATAGCCTGACGAACTAGGATCCCTTCAACTCCAAACAAAAACCTGGTCGTAGTATCAGTGTTTTGGCCAAAGTACATTGTGAGCAATCATCATGATCATCGACGGTATGACATCAGTGTTCAACACCGATGCTTCACTGCGTACATGAGCGATTGTACCCCTGTGATACGTGTAAAGCGGGAGAGATCGCAAAAGCTGTCAACCTGATAAGCGATAGTATCTGGTTACGAATAGATACCGCTTGTGTGGACGACGGCAACTAAACTACACCAAATCACGGACACTCACGTCTATCAGTATGCCACATAAAAACCAGTGAATGAAAGTGACCGAAAGAAGACAAAACATACCTCGTAGACTATCCAACTGACTGAGCAGGGTATGCGACAAATCGGCGATACGTCGTGCTGCATTGCCTATACGTTCATGATCCGCTGGCTTGCTGTCTGGGGCCAGAGACTGTAACATAAGCAGAAAATAGGAGAATTAAATGCCAGATGGATGAAGTACGTGGAGCTTGAGGAATGCGGAATTTCGCGAGGGACACGCGAGAGAGGCTGAGATTATTGATGGATAGCAGTCCCCGTAACTGTTGAATACACCAAGGACGGAAGAATGGCGCATTGAGCGACACCGGTAGGCGGACGGTCAGTAGTTGAGGGGGATCACGTCCGGCGGCGTCCGCATGGTTCCCAGTCAAGAGGCATCTCAAGCTGGAAGCTATGCAGGTTTCTTTCTTTCCGTACGTACGATCACCCGAGACGCAACAGTCGAGAAAATATACTACATGCAAGTTGCACGACAGTCTCAATACAAGAACACGGCAAAACTGAATACCGAACAAGATTTCAAAAAAGCTATTTTATTAAATTCACGAACCATCATCTTCTAGGTGAATTGTTTGAAAAGAATCCCAAGTTTTGAATGAGAATAGACGGTGAAAAAAAAACCAAACCACGATATGACGGGATTCGCATGCTTGATACCATAATGCGAATGGTATAGATATAGTTTCAGGCTTCAAAGTAAAACAGAACCAGACACTTTGTGACTCGTACAAATATGAAGGCAAGCAGGTGTGCAAAAAAAGAGCAGACATGAGGACAATTGTTCAAACGAGAATCATGTAAGTATGTGCTCTACAAGACCCATAACGCATGAGATAGATGTTTATTCGCAAATGTGTGAAACCAACACAAAACACGACACACAGACACTTGGAACGTGCTCCAGATCGTCTCGAGTGGTAGGAATCGAAGGCCCAACGATGTGACCGCACAGTCCATCAGCTGACGAGCACACTTCAAGAAAACCGGGGCACTCGGAGTCCACGCTTACGTGGTATAGACCAAATCAACTTAGAAGACATTGATGGACTGCTCTCATAACCGACAAAATTGGAATGCTGAAAGGTCCGACGTTATTTAGGCTGTTCGGTTTGCCTTCAGTAAACGCATGAGATTAGTCGAATTTTTGAGTTCCCGAGGCTGCTGTCAGAAAACCACACCGGAAGGTGCTTCGTCGGATAACGTCAACAGCTCAGCTTTGTTGAACTGATCACAGTTCATACTACAAACATCAACCTTGGTCGGAGGTGCACTTTCATTTTTTGCAGTCTGTAGACGACCAGTGAGACGGAACTACAAGGTTGATCATCCGATTTCACCAGACTAGTTGTCCTATCTTAACCTTGTGGTTCTTTAACCAATAGGTATCGTGGAAAGAGGTTATCAGTGTCCACGAGGAATCGGCCACGTATGGGAAACCGTTGCCAGATTACGAGTATTATGAGTCAAGTATAGACAGACCCAAGTTCGAAAGGCTCCGGTACCGTATCCCGAAACCGAGGGATATTGGCAACCAGACGTTGGAATTAGAAAGAACAGAGTGGATCGTAATACTGCAGAGGTAATCGACATCGCTTAATAGGTTTGAAAAGTCCCACTGTATTCGTTTCGGGAAACTAATTTAATAATCTGCAGTTCCGGAAAATACGGAGGTTGAATACTGTTCAAAAGACGTCGCTAAGAGCTGTGGATAAATTTCCGACAAAACATTAGGGTAACTTGTTTCAGGTGTACTTGTGTTCGAACGTGTTTAGAGAGGACCACACAAGATATAGTGCTCTCTTTAAATGAGCAACGTTCCTAGACGTAACACACTACTCATAAGGCTGCTGAAATCTTACGCAGCAAACTGAAGGTTTTATGGACAGATAGTACTCCCTCAATGTTAAGACATGAAAACCCAGATATACACTGATGGAAACCAACGACATATCTTATGTAACCGGATTTGTTTGTTGGTCTTCCAAGTAGTACCAGAATTTTCGTTGTTCTTAGCCAAACAGGTAAATCTGAATCATGCGTGACTTGTCACTGGTCGAACATAGTATGAAAGAAGCGGTGTCTGAAGCAATAAACCACATTCTGACTGAAAATATAAAGCGCGAAAATTTTCAATTTGTACCGCGGAAATTCAAACAGTTGAAACGGAAAACCGAGAATTCCAGCGAGGATAACATGGGTCTCTGGTGGAAGTGGTTAAGCCACGTAGCCCGCAGAGCCCAGCACCAAATCTATAGCCCTCACAACGTGTACGTGTTCTGTTTTCTACTTGATTGAACAGGTATTATTCGACGTCACCAAACTGGATTGCCTACGACGAATGGGTTTCCTGAGCATTTTGTTGTGAACTCAGTGCGTCAGCACGACTGCATCGATCCGTAGCGGAAACTCTGGCGTCAGCTAATGGTTTGGTATAGATCGACGAAGCCCAACAACGGGATGGGTCAGCACAAATTGCCGGCAGTAGAAGAAATGAGAAAAATCATAAAATCTCATGTGGGTGCATGCAGTCTTTTTGGAGATGTTTTCATCTGGCTAACTTCTACACAAACTACGACTTTATTGCTCTCGAGTTAGGGGAATTACCTACCGGAAAGAGCAACCAAATAGTACCGCGTGTGGGATTGCGCGGTTTAGGTCACAATCAAATGAGTGAGTACATACACATATCGAATGTGACCCCTTTCGGATCGTCTCGGTTGCCGGCTTTATTTGTCTTCCATTGACTATGAGACCAAAGAATTTATCCGAGCGTTCATGCACGGCAATCGATTAACAAAACAACTGATCGCCTTTATCTGGCCTCAGAAATTATTATCATACTTTATTAATCTCAGCGCACCTGTTTCGCGCCGTATGACACTCAAAAAAGTGTTTGATACCCTCTGTCAGCCGATAAGCACTCACTATGATTTTCAAGGAAATCCTGGGTCAACGAAGCTTAGTGAGGTTGTGGTTTCACTTGACAATAACCTCCGGAAAAAAATGAAGTTTGATCTAATCGATTGGAAAACGTTTGGAACCGACTGAGAACTCGTTTCGAAAGAGCTTGGTAAACAGTAGGTAGTAAGCTTAAGGCAGAACAAGGGTAAGTTGAGTGACGAACGTTGAGTGGATGTAACAAGGCTGAATGTACGATAAAACTTACATCAAAGAAACTCCTACTTTCAAACATTGCTTCGAAATCCAAAGTACACCAGTCAAACTTACGGCTTTCAGGGCGTCCAGGAGAACGGCAAATTCTTCCGCCAATCCTTTGGTAGTTGCGACACATGCAGTCCGAGTCTCGGTGACAGCTTCCGGACAACGCAGGAGCGCCTAAAGCAACCGGACAAAACGTCCATGAGATAGCGACAAGCATAGCGCCAACACCGAATATACGCCCAAAGGCACCGGGGTAAACCGTCACAATGCGAAAGTCATGCCGTTCGCACGACGCTGCCACGCTACCTAGCTGTAGACTGGCGAATGGAAGCGTGGCTGAATGCTGATTGGTTGCCACAAGAACAAACCAGCCAATCAGAATAGGGCAATCGAACGGTGGATGACAGACAGAAGCTGGAGGTCAAACTGATCGACCGGTTTCGGAATGACAGCGACCGCTGTCCCACACCCTGGTTGGATGGTACAGCGGTTTGAGTCAGTCGCGCAGACTAGCAAACAAAGCCTGGCTAGTGGCGTGTAGGAACACGTGCATGTGCACTAGCGCTAAACTCAGGCGCGGTCGAGCCCTGTGATGTCTTGGCGAATGGAGAACGGCCAGTGGACTCCATGGCTGACAGTAAAATGGTTGGGAATGGCACATTAGGTGCATACCGTACTTCCATTACTCAGCTATTTCCAAACGCTCTTGACAAAAATTGCCTGGACAAAATGTGACATTCAAAATCATTGTTGTGGGAATGCGAAACAAATTATACTTCCCAAACTGGAGGCCCTTTCTGAGTGAGACTGCGCTTATCGTGAAAAGCAGACGATGGGTCATGCAGTTTGTTAAGCCTATTACGTTTAAGTAAGCTGTTGCCGCCCCAATGAGCGCGAGACTTTACAGGTTATTGATTTCGACGACTGATCGCCTAAGGATTTGCGGCTATGGAGGAACGGAAGTAATGGTAAACAACAAGACTAGCATGTAATGGCTAGTGATGGTTGACCAATTATTCTACTGGGATGTTCATTGTCCACAGATGCTTGACGCCGACTGGCTTCTGGGGAGATTAATGTCTCCTGAGGAACGTACGCGTAAAACGCGTTTGCAACTGAGCCTCGGTTATGGACCAATATGGAAGAGAAGTATACATACACGTATACTTTGGTACCCTCTGTAGCTGCTTCAGAATAGAGCATCTTCAGCGTTCTGCTTTTGACCTGGCATAGGGCTACTAAAGAGTATGGCTGCTTCTGGTGCTAGTCGCCGTCCTGGATGGGGACCGCGTGATCCCGATTGCACCTGGTTAGAGACGCCAGAACATATGGCTGCTACTCGCTGTCAATGGTGTTCTTGTTGTCAGTTTCTATCCATATTGCCTGAGTGTTTGGAGGTGTAAGCAGCTCAGTATGATTGTGGTAGGCTAGCACTAAGTCCCTCCCCCGTCCACTTTCTTTTTTTTCACGACAAGGCTTTCTAATAATCATTCCCATATTGCTGAGTGTTTGGAGGTGTAAGCAGCTCAGTATGATTGTGGTAGGCTAGCACTAAGTCCCTCCCCCGTCCACTTTCTTTTTTTTCACGACAAGGCTTTCTAATAATCATGGTTAAGCAGAAAGGATGCATTCGTGTTAAACACTTTTTATGCTGTCGATCGATGGTGAGCTTGTTTGACAAGCAGTAGTAAAACATCAGTGCGTATTGTTTTCTTATAAACTGAATGTTGCTGACGCAATACGGAAACGGGAAACAACCACGGTTGGAACCGTTCAGTTGTTTGGTACTGGAAGAAGCGAAAATTGTGTGTAAACTCCCTTTGTGTGGTTTGGAAATGAACTCGAAATCTGTACAAAACGACAAACAACACATAGAAGAAACCCGTTTTATTTGCACATCAACATTAAAGCTGCGGTCCTGGTGTTATGCGCCGGTGTTTCATCGTCACAAAAGTGGCTGGAAATTAGAGCAGTACCAGGACAGACGTACTGAGATATCTGAGATCTGAACCCCAGAGATTTGGAGACCTTCCGGTATTTGCTTCAACACCTCACCAATGAAGTCAAATATAAGCAGAGAGAGTGGGCACCCTAGTCAGACACCACTGGTTGTGGGAAGGCTTCTGGATAGCGCCAATTATTATGTGAATATAAACAGTGCATGATACTCACGAAATTCTGGGGCATACTCTGCACAAGTGCCAAGATAGTTTAGGGCTTACCTCTCAAACTACTAGACCAACTTTCCACTTGCATTAGCAACATCCCTACTTATCAGGTCGATCCCGATTTCCGCTAGCTCTATCGTGTAGCGCGGATGAAAATCGCCCCTGAAACTGTTACATTTTGTCGACTCGATCGATGCGCGTTGACGACAGAATGACACACAGCTTCGTCAAGCGGAGCGAGCCCAAGAATGTCTTCTGTCACATAAACAGAATAACATGCTAGATTACGAGTTCAGTTTGTCGATAAGTGTAGGTGGAAAGTAACTAGCACCGACTAACAAGCTCCAATCCTATACTAGGATTATTCCATGGTGTAGAATTATGACTGTTTAGGTAGGACGGCCCGGAAAAATCACTGTTCTAACCTCGATTCTTTAGGGATTCTAAGCAAGCGGGAGACCAGCAGACCATCAAATGAGCAAAAGACACGCGTGACTGTTGTCGATTCATTAGGATTGCCGGAATTATTGATCGGCTGGGCATACACAGGCAGTCATGTCCAATCTGGATACAAGAGCTATACACTATATACTGACCAAGAAGTACTGTGGCAAAGCAACGGTTTACCAAGTGACTGAAAAGATCAAGGGATCGTTCGGCTAGCACTGGCGATTCCGAATTACTTTGAGTAGACGTACTTCGAAACCTCTGAACCTTAGTCCAAGTCAGCTTAGTATAAACTTCTGTGCAACGGGGTGGTTTCGTGGCTCTAGCGAAGGTGAGGGAATTTTCCCGACAGGTGGTGTACTATTTGACAATCTCACGTGTTTGAACCCGCGGCCATTAAAGACGAGATGTTATTTTTGTCCAGATGTCACATAATATGCACATGGTTGTGTAAACTTCGTCAAACGTGAGTAACGGACCACCAAATGTTGACCTACCAAGCTTCCAATTAGCTGATGCACTCGGCTAGACAGCCAGTGTCGAGTGAGGTCAACGAGTGGACAACCGCTAAAGATATTAAGCTCGGTTGCTCACAACAAAAAGACAAGCGTGTGGGTTAGTGTAGTCGGTTGGATTATTTTCTCCAGGGTACATAGTTCGATGTCGAAACACGGTAACTCGAGCTGAATACAGGTCAGTGGATTGTCGTCTGGTTGTACAAAACCGATACCGGAAGTTCTCGTCAAAAGTAGCGTGCACACAGGTGCACGAAATCGTATTTGATTTCATGAATTCAACCGTCCGTCCGACAAACTTAGGTGACCACAAAACTTCGATAAACAATCGAAGCGATTTCACGCAGTACGTGCGCATAGCGTGTTAACTGTACTACGGACAGTGTGCTTGCAATAAACTTTGGTGTGCACACACACACACACACCGTGTCAGAGATAACTAACACTGTGCCAAATTGCAAATCAATACGCGCGGGCTCAGATAACCAGGGCCAACACAGGTGTACAGAAAGGTGCATTCAAAAGAGGTGATGTGAGCTGGACAAGCCAAGATGTGGTAGTGCTGTGCCAAATTGCAAATCAATACGCGCGGGCTCAGATAACCAGGGCCAACACAGGTGTACAGAAAGGTGCATTCAAAAGAGGTGATGTGAGCTGGACAAGCCAAGATGTGGTCCTCCATTCACAGGGTATACATTACCTGAACGGAAGGCACGGTTACATAACGAGATGGGTGTGGCGACCGAATTTGGACGAGTGTAAAGTTCGACTATGTGAGATATCACTACAGTATCCACGGTAGCATCCGTGCCTTATTATATGTGGGTAGCACGTTCAATTGATATCTTTCAGATACGTAAACGATGACAAGTTGACATACACACTGGTTATTACTAAAAACCTAATAGTGATATCGGTCAGTGACAATGTTCTAAGTGAGACCAACATCCTAATAAAAACTACATGCAACTCGAGGAAGCCCAAACATGGTATACCATTAAGCATTTTGACTCTGATCACCAGAATCAAAACGTATGGGACTGCTTGGAACAACCGACATCGTGGTAAGTATTTCGCATCTTGATCCCAGTCTGCCTTAAACTAGATCTCGTTTAAGAAAATCGTTCAGCTGTAACCCCCTTTCGGTGCCTAGCTACCGTGCCACACGAGGGCTGGGATACTGCCAGGTCGCCCAAGCCCAGACAGGGGATAGAGAGGCAACGTCGGGTTCGAACCCCGGACCTTCCGGTCAGTGGATTCGCGCTCTAACCACTGGGCCACCTCGCCCTCTGGAACTAATTTGATTTTTTTCAAAAGGTGTGAAAGTTAAACATTAGGTGTCGAAAACTTGTATCTGCATATTAGGTTCTTTAAATTCTGTCTGTTTTATTAGCCAAACACCATAGCGCCCGGTTGATTTCCAACTCATTCTTCCGTTCACTGTGAAAGTAATTTTTTCTGAAGCTTAGATATTCCTCAGGTTATCACTGCACTGAGTGTTTTGGCCGCTTGCGTTAGCAGTTTGTTTCCCCATACCTGATTACATTGGTCAATCATGTTTATCTGGAAGGCGCGTAAAAATGAACAGTATTATTATGGTGGTCGTTGGCTTGTTCGCTGAGCTGGGCAATTTGATTGCAAACGTTTCATCACCAATCGAGGTGACATCATCAGTGCGTTGTTGTGAAGCGTAGTAGTGCGTAGCGGTCGGTTGGTTCTGTTTTGGTTACAAGTAACATAAAGAAGTCAGGTGAAATTCCGTTTTAACGGAAATATTCCGTCACGAAGGTAACTGGTTAGGTTGTAGTTCCCCTGACGCCGAAAGATTGTCATGCCAAAAGTTGTCGGACTTATCAGCGAAAAAGTTCAGATGAATAAGGGAGGCGGAAATAGTGGAAATTGTATTTAGTGCAATAAGTGATGGGTCACATATGGCACACTTGGATCCTGGTGTTTCGATTTAACTCCACAGCTTCTCGCTTCCTCGCGGTTATTTTACTAGTTATGTCCCTCACTTCTTCCGTGTTCATCCAACTTAACGGTAGAATCAGCCGGTGTGCTCACATGTACGGGTGAAAGCGGGAGATAGAGATGATTTCTTATTGGAAGCTATACGACCCAGCTCTCTTGAGAGGGAAACGCAAATTTCCGGGAAAACAGAAGAAAAATCGTTCAGCTGTGGCACCCTTTCGGTGCCTAGTTGCCATGCCACGCGAAGGTTGCATGAGGACTGGGATACTGCCAGATTGCCCAAGCCTGGACAGGGGAAGCGGAGAGGCTGAGGTCGGGTTCGAACCACGGACCTTCCGGTCAGTAAATTCGCGCTCTAACCACTTGAGCCATCTCGCGCCCCAGGAAAACAGAAACTTTGACTGATCTACTACTCGGTCAGTGAAAACCACATATGCAGCAGCAAAGCACCGGTATTCAATGCTGCTACTACTCGTGATAAAGGCGAGAACGATTCGTGCTAGGATCCTTGATACTTGAATTTAGATGGTGTGAAGAGACTAAATTTCTCTGCCCTAGTCTGAAAAAATCCAAGCCTACTTGGCTCAAGCGCATTTGTCCACGTTTACTTTTCCAAAATCTGCAGTCTACCGATATATGGATGACGTGGGTGCTAACGTACGGACACGAGGAGAACTGTGCCAACTAGAGTGATGTGAATTTTACCAAGCCCGCAAAATTTACAACCAATCACAATGAAGCCACATTCGCCTTTTGCGACCTAAGTTACGGTGAATTACACCTTATGGCAGCAATCGATACATAGTAAGGGTGATGACTGGTAGCTCTTACAAAACGTATACGAGAGGTTGGACGCGAAACAGAGGTTACGTGCTCGTGATTAGATACGTCTTTCGTTGCATCCAAATATCATTATTTCCTCAATCCAAATGATAGAGTTGGGCTATAATCGTCCTTCTCGGGCTACATGATAGCTACACAATAGAAGCAGAGCTACTGCTTATCCACTATCAGTAGGGATCAGCTTGTACAACCGCACGTTCTTGATTTTTTTTTAGACAAATACACATGATAACCGTTATAGCACATGAGCACAATAGTATAAAACAAGCCCTATTTTGTTGTTGAGGTTACTTCTCTGACGAGTATCCTCTCAAGGAAAACGATGACACTGTTTTCGGTGAGTGGGTGGTTGAACAATTCAGTAGTAAGTGAATTTCTCCGGGTACCAGCAACAAGCGGACAGAGTCCACGCACTCCTCTGGACAGGCCAGCTGAAAAAGGGAACTAGCTAAATGGTCCAACGTACCGTAGCAGCAGAAACCAGGTCAGTCACCACATCTCTCGTGGTGGCCGCAGTGCCGAGCACGTCTCGTTGCGTTTGGGTATTACCGGCTAGGATAGCTTTGGATACGGCTGTCTGGACGGGACCCGAAGCAGCTCGAGCCAGGTCATCTGGGGCCAAATAGCGAGCAATCAGACTGGACGATCCGCTCACAGCAGACACGTTGGCCACACTCGGAGCGGATTTACGCGAGCTGACAGGTGTCAGTAACGATTCCCGTTCGGGACGTGGGGCGAGTTGGGCAGCCTGATCACGACAGTACTTTGCAGCCGCGACCAATGCCTGGATGCCGCGATTCTCATCATCGGCGATGGTCTTGACTTTTTGAAGAAGAGCACCGATATTGGACAGAGTGAACTACAAGTGAAAGGAACGGATGGACTGTCAGAGACAGGCAGATGAAATCAGGATCTAAATTAGCATTTTTTTCGATTCCACTCAAATATCGACCAATTCGAATAATAGGCGAATCGATTGCGTGGGGATAGAAAAACAACAGCTGGTCGCATAGAACGTGGACGGCGAATTCGGATTGACTGCCTGTCTGTAAGCAGATACGCTCAATCACTGTTAGGAGACCAGTGAACAGAGAAGGAACTAACAATCGTCAACCAATTTCTGAAATAATATCATGGTCCGAATTACTACAAGGTCAAAATAGCGACATAAGAGACCAGATTCATCCACACGTGCTTGGGCCAGGACAAGAAAATAGATCAGTGGCAGTCGTTGGTTCACGTGTGAAAAAAAACCAAAGACTTTCTGGTTTGGCGGTAGGCAAAGCCTTCAACATAAAATTTAGCTAAGGCGGTAGGTATTGCCTACCAGGTCGAGGATCAGACACATCGTTAGTTGAAAGTTAGAAGCACTTCCCGACATCCAAAACGCCGTAGTCAATGCCAACGAGCTAGGCAGTTCAACTGAGGGTGGGAAGGGGGGCGTTTTTCAGTGTCATTTCTTTTGTTCATGGATGCAGTTCAACATTGGAAAAGATTATGTTGTTGCTGCTGCCTCTGCCTCTGCTGGGATGCAAACATTGTTTGGCAGATAATCTTAGTGGCTCAAAGGCTAGAAGTTCAGTCCGACAGGCGTCTAGAACTTTGTACACCATGGTCGTGACGTATCATCCCAACCAAAACGGTAACGCAAAAATAAGTGTTGGTAGAACTCCGACTTGGCCTCGGTCGCTTCCTCCGATGCGTCATCTAGAAGGTGTATTTTTAGATTAGTTGGAAAATGTTCGGAACCGATTGAGAAGTCGTCGTAACACAGAGGTTTGGTAAACATTCCGTGGATTTATTGTTGCCCAGAAATAAATCCAAACCTCTCCGAAAAGGGTGCAAAGTTGGCAACTAGTTTGACGGTATCACTGGGATGGCTGGGCGAAATAGCGGTACACCGTACAACTTCTTTAAGCTGACTTGTTCGCATATGACGGGGACAGAGAGCTTATCCGTACTAAACTTCGGGAGGTTCGCCGAGGAGCGTATTTAGGACCGTACAACTTAAGCTGACTTGTTCGCATATGACGGGGACAGAGAACTTATCCGTACTAAACTTCGGGAGGTTCGCCGAGGAGCGTATTTATTTAG
>NW_008751737.1:566983-581571 GCF_000715545.1 Opisthorchis viverrini
AAAAGGGTGCTATAGATAAAAAAGACATATATATATATATATATATATATATATATATATATATATATATGGACAGATGCAATGAACTCCGTGGTCGCTTCAGGAACTCCCAAAATACTTGAGTTTTGTGAACATACGTATTGTGCAACGGTTGAACTAAGTGTATTATCTCTGAATTTACGATTACATATTACTGGTACACTTCAGCAGCAAAAAAGACCCAAAGGGCACCTTTGGTCGGTTGGCTCATTGTATACCGTTCTTTGACCCCCCAGTTCAGTTTTGGACACACGGCAAGTAAATCCTGGAATAAGAAAATCAATGCTTTTTTTTAAAAAAACTTTAGCCAGATGGATACAACACTAGTAATATAGATTGGTTTGGGAAGAAATCTAGGGAAATGTATTCACTACACACAAGCGTACTCACCTGTATATTGTTCCGAACTTTCTCATGGACCGGATCAGAAGCATCTCGCCCTGGAGTTTGGCTGGCAGCCAGGAGTACGTCTCGCAGTCCAGTAGCCACGTCTCGACAAGCACTCAACACTTCAACCTGCGTGTGTGTGGTGACAGTCGATTTCGACAGAAAGGCCAGATAATATGAGCAGGCGTGCATGGATAAGAAGAGGCACCCGCGACCCAGGGGAGCACAGACGGATGACGAGGCATGGTCGTCCAATGTGTGTGAGCGAGCGTGTATGATATACGTGTGAAAGGGAAAGGACCGGGAATCAGTCGCGACCGAATCGCAGAGGAGCGAGTGGAAGGGGGTGGGCGGAGGAAGAGAGCACGCAAAAGCAGGCTGTCAGAGCATGCATACAGAAGGACGGTGCAGCATGAAAGAACGCTACCAGCAACACAGAAAAATGACATCCTCAACAAATCCACATCCCCCAACCAAGTCCGGACGCCAACAGTGATCCCCAGGCAGCTGCAACCATCAGGATCGTTACACTGAAAGTACATACACACACACGCAATTATGGCAACGGTAACCATCTCTTTAGGAAACTGTTCAAAGCTACTCGAAATAAACACTTGACTGCGATAGTGAGTAAAAGGGAGCGCAGCGAGGCGAATGTGTGTGTGTGTGTTCAAGAGTTCAAGAGATTGGACAGTTCCACCATTACCCCGTTTTACACGAAACAATCTACAAGCGCATTGTCGAGGCGGAGAAAAGTTTGAAAAAACATGCAAGTCGTGTGCACTTTTGGGACTTCCCAAAAGTATGAGTGAGTGGGGTGAGAGAACCTTTGTTCGGTTGAATGAGTGAACAAGTAAGTGGAGAGCGTCATCGAGTGAGTGTAGCAGAGGTACAGTTACCAAGTCAGTTGATTGATGCAGCGAAAAATCAGTTGGTAGGTAAGTGAACAGGACTACCATTGTACCAGGTGAAGGAACATACCACAAATAAATAGCACGCAAATAAGATGACCGGACTGTTTTTGCAACAGAAGTGTAAATTAAGCGTAAAAGTTGGAATAGGACCAGAAGAAGAGGACACAGTGGCTATTTTGTAATAAAAACAAAGCCAGACACGCGTAGGAGGGGAGGGGGGAGGATGGTCATGTGACGAGCTAATAGAGGCGTGGTCTGTCGAAGACCATGCCAGCGAAAGATTGATAAGTCTGAGGTGGGGAGTTGGGAGGAGTGGTGTGCAACACCGACGAGTCGAAATCCCCGCAGTAGCAAGCATACAGAGATCATGTACGAGGCATGCAAGCAAGCGAGCAAGCGATCAGACAAACCCAGGCACAACCAACAGACGATTGTGCGTAGCCGGGAGTAGACGGGGCGCGAACAACAGACGCCGATGATGGGAAGGACGGAAACACGGGAAAACACAGTGGTAAGCGATTGGGGGAGCTACAAGTCAATAAAGGAAACCATTGACACTGTCACAACCACCACCACACCCATAGAAAAACAACCACCGGTGTGCCTGTATTAAGGCAATTGATCTTAATAATGACTACTAAAAGTTCCTCAAAGTATTGAGGCTCAAGTTCACATGGATGGTGATCCCGAGAAAGGATACTCTCCCCAATATGGACAACGAAAAATGCGTTACAATGGAGTAGTGTATGCTATTCTCGAACAGAATGTTTCCACCCAGAAAAGGCCCTTTCTTAGCAAAGACGAAAGTCGATCGCCAGATAAATGTTATGGTATGAACTGAGAAGACAGGTTTATAGATGGGATAAAGCAGATCATCATGATGGGATCAAACGGAATGTCTCCGTTTGGCTCTTATGAGCTGATATTGAAGATTGAATAGGTGGGCCCACTATTTCCTCCCATGGATGAATATCTATTGGCACGAATACTCGATCACGTGATAAGAGCTGGACAGCCTATTCCGTGGATTGTGAAATCGACTCTTCAAATTGTGTAGAATCAAGAAATCCGCTTACAAGGTGATGTGTAACACAGACGAGAGTGCAACTTGACCGACAGATGAGGTGAACCAATCCATGTGTATATGGCGTTTCATCAAATGGGAAAAATGTCCATGGTCAATCCTCACCACTGAATTCTACTGACTGCAGAAGCGTGCTGGTTGTTGTAAAAACCCGTCAACAACAACAAAGAAATGAAGAAAGCAACCCGAGGCTACAAACAAGTATGAGGAACGGGAGATTATACGGCCAAAAAATCATGGAGTGTACTCACTTGTGTATCTGGCTGTCCAGGACCAATGACAGCCGCACCGCGCTTGACTACGTCAGCGAGTTGAGTGACCCGCTCGACAGCTACGTGAGCAGTTGTGGCCAGTCGCGTTTGATCTTCGCCCGTCCCACTGACCAGAGACTGGGTATCATCCACAAGAGCTCTTGCTGTGCGTACGATACTGTCGCTGGAATGAATAGGGAGAAGGAGGCACATGAACGAGGGTTGCGTTTCAATTGAATGTAAACTGACCGAGCACACGTTTACGAATCGTCGTGACTTACATCAATGAATTATACACCCGCAATTCCCATGGAGCTATTAAATTTATGGGTAGTGGACAAAACCATGGGGATCACTCTTGGTTAGCGGAGAAACCAAACTGTCTCAGCATCAGAGTGCAAATGTTAACATCTACTGAGTTCTTACATGTCAAACATACTGAGACAGCTTTTCTTTACGCTTGGCAGTAAGGCTAGTAAGGCAGCTCGTGTCATTTGTCTAAATGCTCACCACTTAACACAGCTGTCTGGTACTCAGCGAAAAAAATCAAAGTTGGGCATCTGAACAAAACGTACAGAACAACTGAAAGACCGCGGAAGCAACCGTTCTAAGCAGATGTCAGACACAGTTCGAAAACAGAGAGAATAATGGGAGACAACGGAGGATAAGACGTTCATGTGCTCGTGGAAAGATAGCCAATGCAAGAAAACATGTCTTCCAGAAACTAGTGTCAGTATGAAATCTTGCGGAATGCGGCTATCAACAGACTCGTCTGAAAGTCATGGCTATTTTCTAATCCCTAGTTAAAACCCACGGTGGTTAGGAAATTAAGTTTTCTGGCCCGTTTCCCGGCCAAATCATGAAGTAAGCAATATCTCGAAGTTCGGAACGACTCGGATGCCTCAGAATGGTGCTTCTCAAGAGAAAAACATGAGTACCCTGATGAGTGTTTGGCCTCAATGGGAGATTACTGCAGAGGTCGACTGTTTTTAAGCTTTAAGAGATTAGCCCAGCAGTTCACTGGTTAGACCGTCGCACCTGTTGGAATATACATGGCTGACCGTACGGTGCACAAGCTGGTGACGTAAACGGGCTACGTGACGTTTCACTGGGGTTGCCTGACTTCGGCAAGAGAAAAGCACACACACACAAGCCACAAACCGTGTTACATTGGTATAAATGCAACAATCCAAGTTCATTTATACACGAATAATGACACTCGCGTGAAACAATGGGAATTGGGAGATGAATTCGCACCAGCATAGCCCTCCGTATCGAAAGAAGTCAAGTAACGCTTTTGTGTGCCTTCATGTGGACTGTGCAACAAGATAACATGTAAATGATAAAATGATTCAATGTACGTTAGAAAGTCACCTGAAATATATATATCACTTTACGCCTTAGACAAATAGGCGAGACGCAAGGATATTAAACAAGGTAGTGAGTGTAAACTAACTGAGGGATCTTAGAATCACACTAAGCGGAAATTCAGACAAGTAAAAGTTTGGAGCGAGTGCACGAGGTGGGCTTGGCTTCACAGGGTGGTTGGTGGAAAGGTCGTGAATAGTTTTTCGGGTGACAATGCTCGCTTACTACCAAATTAACCTATTCATTTCTTGAGATTCTTATAAAGGTGTTTTGGCGATCAGACGATAGTCTTTCTCAGAGGACAGGGGAACAATAAACTCAGGGATGAAGCATACGAGCAACAACAAGCCTATGAATGAGACCGACGGGAACAAAAGAGTTCTCAGTTTCTCAGCATAAAAAAACTAGGGTTAAACTATCCAAAGAACAACTTGAAGGTTGGGGGACCAAATAAGACCATTCATTGGAATCACATTCATACATATCGCAGCAGAAACTCCGGAGAGAGAAATACACTAAAAACAGTAAGGGGTTGAAGTCTGTTGAGTGACTTATGGCGACGTGGACCGGAGGTGGGCGAAAACAAAACATCGTCATTTCGGATGAGAAAGCACTCGATGAAATGGCCACCAACTTTGTTCGGTACAGTTTGCGGCTGCAGATTTATTCCAAGTAGCCGGTAGATCTGGTCAATCATCGACGTGCTTGTACTGGATGCGAAAATCAGGAATCAGTAAGTCCCTTACGTACAATGAGCAGGAAAAGGAAGAAACAGCATCCTGGGGAATACAACTGTTAGTCACCGATCAACGGCGGCTAATCTTGTGAAAGGTGTGGAAGCGGTATTCAGTCGCCTTGACTAGGCTGCATTTAGTACCCACTTCTGTGAAAATCTACAGTAATCGTCTTCTGTAACTACTATCAAACGCATCAGCATAGTCAATGAAGCAAGGATATAGTATCCAATGATGAAGTGGTCGGCTGAATTAGTTACGCAACAGCATACGCCGAGACTGATCATATGCAAACTGGAGTCGATTTGTGATGGATTCACGAAAAACTAACCAGTGGAGCTCTCTGACGAACGCCATATCGGAAGATGTTGTTGGTTTAGGGAAGAATTTAAAAAAAATGACAATGTAAGCCAAACAAATCTGGAGGCTATGGGTGTAGCACTCTGGAAGATAGGAACTAACCAAACAGTTTGTGCTGTTTCGCAATATTGTGGAAGCGCACAGCTGACAAAATTATTGTGTTGTATCGTGGGTGGCCGTCTATTGGTTACGCCTACACTGAGCCTGCCAGACTAGGCGATATGGAAAAGACAGGGAACTCGGGGCACGGCTGTATTGTCAGGACAAAACACACAGAGCTTCTGAGTAAATATCTAGGATGACTAAATGGCCAGATATGGTCGTTCGGTTGTTCGTTCCGTACAGCCAATGGCGGTGTTCCAGTCGTGAACAATTTCAGCCCCACTCCACTGGTCTTATGTTGTTGTTTGGTGAGCTTCGCCAACGCACCTGCTTTCCGAACGTGTCGTACCGATGGTGACCTTGGGGGTGCGTCACAGTCTACACATGTACTTTCTTCATGTCTGGGTGCGTCCTGCCATATTTCTACTTATTGAAAAGGAATTTTATGAAGTAATGTAACAGGACCACTTATGTATTGTCCCGGTCGTAAAAAATCGATAAGTCCGAGAAGGAACTTTATCAAAGCTTGTCCGCTTTGTAGAGTTACTCTTGCTCACCGTTTCTTTTAAAAATGGTTGGTGACGCTAGAAAAGGGGTGAACTGGATCTGATTGGGATACATAGACAACATGAAGCAGATATGCACCATGGAAAATATGCCCAGGGTAGCTATACCAATTTGGACGCAAAAAATACATAGCCCATCTGTGGCTTGCCTCGACGAATGTCTGACATGCAAAGGAAGTCCGAGAACTGAGATTCAGTCAATTTTTCCATACCTGAACAGGAGCGATTGAAAAGACAGGACATGGTTCGAACTACAAACCTCTTGGTCAGTGGTTCTGTGCTTTGACTGCTGAACGAATTCGAACTAACAGACCGACGGAGCGGGAAACTCAATTGACTTGTTCAGGTAATTTCATTCGCTTATCGCCTCTAACGAAGACTGAAGCACTGAGTGAAACAGACAGCCCATCTAAAAGCATGGTCAGTTGAACACGCCCACAGTCGAGTCAGAAAAACCGGTTTCGTGCGCCAAAAACTAAGCGACCACTGTTAGTCTGCCGTCTTTTGGACAATAAAAAACGGTATTCTGGTTTTCGCCGGTGCCGTGTGCGCTACATGACTCATCAATTGCCTTCCCTCGCCATAGACTGGCAGTTGACTGCCATTTCTCTCTAATTGGTCTCGCCCACAGGCTATCGATCCCCATGGGCAAGTGACCTGATAAGGCCATCCCCTGCGACAACACTGTGACAGTCGGTTTGCCACCGGTCGTGTGCTCCCGTCGCGCACTTATCACACGGAACAAAGCTAGTCGGCCGAAAGCTCTCGGCACTGTCAGTGTAAGTAAATTCCAAGTCGCGAAGGCGATGGTTTTCAGAACAAATCCGCGTCCCAAAAGTATGGTAGACTGTGATTACGTGGCGCACAAGTATCACGCACAACCAACAAAAGTCGGTGTGGTAGCACGGGGTGACTAGATGATTTGCCCTGTAGAAAGTGGGCGGAACAAGAGGAGCTCACAAACTTTGCTAACCTGCAACTCCGAAATCAGACAGGACCGATCGCATTTGACCTTTTATTTTTTTCATTTAAAGATTTACAAGCAGCTTACATCGTCGTTAATGCACTTAACTATTCTTAAATTAGATGAGGACAGGTCACATGGTTTGCCCCCAGGTTAAGTCGCAAAAGCGGTTAAAGAAACACGGGGTAGTAACTGAACGAAGAAATCCTGTCAGAAAAGACAGCCACACACGAAAACATGTCATGAAAACCAGCTGGCACACGCGACGACCCCATCCGAAGAAAACTAAACGTGAACATATGGCTGACTAGGACGATTCGATAGTAAAGTACACACTGTTCGCCAAAAAAACAAATAGGACAACCAACCACTAGTATGTACAGTGTGTAGCACGTTCGAGAAGCATTTTTCATCTTATCCACTCTCTTTATATGCTTCAGTTAGTTCTCCCAACTCAAGTTACTGCACGCGGCAAATATTGGCAATTTGTCGGTGCTTCCAAAGTGTAAACTAGACACAAGCTAGGACGTATTATGGACATATCAGAATTCACAACAAGACTACTGCAACCGAAAGGAATCCGCGTGAGCAACTGCTATAATGAGGACCAAAGCACAAACAGACGAAAGTGCAACGAACGACCTCGCGAGCCAAGTCAACTTCACGAGATGGGATGAACTGGAAACAAACTAGAGGGACATTTTCTACGGGGCGTAGCGGAGTATAATGTGGCTAGTGAAAGACATGCCCGACCGCATCTCATTTCCATATGCAAAGATCAAGAGCACAAAGTGAATCTAGAGAACGTGAAGATCGTGACATGGGGAATACAAGGCACGAGACAGAACTTCCGGGAGCGCGGTACTCCGCAACGAACTCGGTCGATGGACATATTGAGCTCAGCTCTGTCTGCGCACCATTACGAGTGAAGGACCACCGTTTCATTCGGAGTCAGAACCGGACATCAGACCAAAGGAACAAGAAAAAAGCTCGCTGTGGAGGCAAACTAACGAAAGCGGGGGACCGGGGAGGTCAAATCTCAGGGCCGCCGGGTTAAACAAATCAACAGATGGGGCAGTCAACAAGAGAACGGGAACGCTCCTCCCGACCTCTACGAGGAGTAGGTTTGGTATAAACTCACGCGCAAACTCCCAATAACAACGCAGCGAGGATTTCACCTCAGCTGGCAATCGAACTGCTCAAGCTCAGTGAACAAACCAATGACCAGGTAAGCTGGATGTTTATACTAAAACGTCTCACGCGGGGATTGTCATTAAAGTTACGAGTAAACTACCTTTCAAAGTTGCGTGAATTCTGACACTCTGACGAAGTAAACTATTTAACCCAAAGACCGTTTGATATGGCAACCGCATTTGACACATGTCTGTGACTTTATCATTCTGTTCGATCAGCTGCATCTGTTGTAGAAATTGTAGCAGAAATCAAATCAAAGAATACGAAGGACACAGTCTGGTGTGTCCGAATGATTTTAAGTCAAGTGTTTGTTGTCTGGCACAATAAGGTTACATCAGCCCTCCGGAGAAGGGTTTTAGTGAAGGGTTTGTCAGATACCGTTTCGGGTTAACACATAAACGTATTACGAACCTTCACGTGCATAGGAGTGGCCTATGCGAACTCTCCACCGAGCCGTGTAGAACATAGTCGGGGCTGAGCGGCACATTCAAAAGGCACGACAAGCACCCTGGTTGTACATTCCAAAGTACGAGCTCGGATCGTGTTTGACTTACCGCCCAACACCATGGTTAGACTGTCATCGTCACGGCTGGATATTGGAGTTTATGGTCCATATGTGGACTTTCGGTAATTCCGCATGTCAGCAATACTTTGAAGTAATGTAAAGTGTTCGTGAAGTTTGTTAGCTGGCTGTGTACCAATAAAGGCGATCTCAGTTGCTGCTACTTCGCAAATAGCATTGTGACCTGTGTTCACCCTCACACAGACTGTGGTTACGGCACAAGTGACGGTGCAAAGTTCGAAGTACACCACTCGCCATCCACTGTGGTGTGAGTTGACCTGTTGCCTACATACGTATTTTACATGATCAGTTTGTTTCTTCACGATCATTGGTACACACCTGGACAGTCCCAACATACACATAGGCATCAACCACCGAACTACCCAAAGCGATGTGTGGGCTGAAAGTCCGTACCGAGATACCAGCTGTATGGTTTACGAGATCACTTCAACAAGGTCCTGTTGCTATCTTGTCACACCAGACCATATTTTTTAAAATCTGCGCTGCACACGAACGCAATTACAATGCATGCTTCAGTCGGATTTCCTGATCCAGGCTTCAGCGCCCTTTCTCGACACACGACCCAACTGCATTCTCCGTTCATTAAAAGACCGGAAAACAGTATCTTGTAAAGTAAAAGCCAGCCGTCAGCATAATAGGGCAGTTCGTGGTATTGACTGTTGTGGCAGCGATGACCAGCAAATCTAATATGACGGAAAATCAGTATATAGGAACCAGGGAAATCAACCAAGAAAGTTGCTATATGCAGTGGAACAGCTTTCGATAGCTTTAGTGGGATCTTTTCCAGATAAGCCACGCCACTAATGCAAAAAGCATATGTGCGAAAAATCAAGCCCCGCCCCACTTTTTGCCAGCTCCAATTTAATGTACGCACACAACCTTGACCTATTTTTGATGAAGACAGTTCATTATTCGCATCTAGACTCATTTTGCGTAAAAGCCACGTAGTGATCCATCAGCAACGCTTATGCAACGATGGCCACCAAATGACACTTTCAGCTGTTTCTGACAGGTGGAGGTGTAATGCCTGGTAGTGTCCGTAAGAAATCGATCTTCGAAAGAGAACTTGGCTGGCTCGGTCTAGGATAGAGTTTACGACAGTAATTCTGTTCATTTATTGCTGGTCCAAAAATTTGGCAAAAATCAAATTCTGCTCAAAGGAATTGTCTATTAGCCACACGACCGCTGTTGACTGGAAAAACTTTCTTCGCGAAGTTTGAGCCTGGCGGCTTTTGCAGACTCCAACAGTTATCGGTGGCCCAGGTCTACCCGTTGAGATCGACGGAACGCTAATATCTCGCCGTAAAAACCACTCAGGGCGAGACAATCCCCAGCAGCGGACTTTCGGAGGGACATGCCGGGAAATTAAAGAGGTGTTCATGTATGCAGTGCCAGATCGAACTGCGGCCACTTTGATGGACACAATCCAGGCCTGCATCGCTCCCGGCTCAATCATCATCACCGATAGGTGGGCATCATACCAAGGAACTGAAACGATGATTGACAAGAATTATACTCATGAAACGGTTAATTATACCGAAAACGACTGCAGCTCACACATACAAACCGTCGAATCTCTTTGGCACGTCTACAAGATGAAGAATAAACGCCAATGCGGCACACACCGATCTTCAGGGGACAGCTAATTGTGTGAGTTCGTTTGGAAGCAAAGGTACCGAAAAACGGACCTTTTCATGCAAATTACTAATGTCATGTCCCAATTTCACCCTCTTCAATAAAAACTAAAAGTACAAATTTCATATCCCCTTTTTTTCTAATTTTTTTGGGTGGCGTTGGTTAATTTTTTGGCGGGGCTTATCTAGAAAAGACCCCTTTAATGGTTTGAGAAACATAACCGGAAGCTGAAGACTGAGGAAAGTTGAAATCCGAGATGACAGAATACCTTATCGGGTCCATTAACTCAGCTCAATAGTTCAAAAAGCCAGTGTGTTTCTATTTATCCAACGCCAGATTGTAACCTCGTTCGAATGGCTAGGAATAAGCTGGATAATGCTGATGATCAAACTTTAGTTTACATTTGTCACTGATTTTTCACGATCATGGTGAAAATGCAGTCAGGCGACACGACAGAAAAGCGCACAGTAACCCAGGCTATTCTAGCCCACTGGAGTATCTACCGAACCCGTTTTAGTGTATACTGAGGCCCGGGAGTTGAAATTACATGTGGTCTGACTTGAAAAGATCACCAAGTGTTTAGTCGAGAAGCCATGTACAAGAGAAAATGAAACCACCCAAGGGTAAGCGGCTAATGTGCGTTTTCCGGTATCAACGGATCTTCCTCTCGGTGGATTACGGATAAAGTGATGTAATGTCTACTCTGATGTCCGATCCCGGAGCAGTCATATATTGGACCTACAATAGATATAGTTGACACTTTGGAAAATGGCTTTGCACCAAAAATCCAGTGCTACGATGAGTGAGTTCGGGAAATAAATATTTTCTCTGTGCAGAAATCCCACCAAACAGAAGGCATCACGAGGAAAACGAAATTACAGCCTCGTTTCAGGGAATGGTATCATTACGAGAAGAGTTAAAACACTAAATCCTAACCGACGAAAAACGCCGCTTAGACCCCATAGGGAGGTTGACTTTCCCTGAGAGAGATTACCGTCTTACTGGAGGTGGCTTGCAACCCTGCACTGACGATGTCACCTATGATGAAACGCTTGCAATCCAACTGCCAAGCTCGACGAATAGATCACCAACCATGATAATGAAATGGCTAGCGCCAGTATGCACTCCATTGCCGGATGCCTTGTTAACTGAACCGACGTTCAAACCAAAGCAATAAGCAAAGGGAATGTACAAATATACATACACATGATGGGGCAGTCCACTTACCGGACAGTACCAAAACCTTCTTCGGGATATTCTCGGTTACCAAATCGACTGCCACGGTCTGCTATAGCTTCTCCAGCCCCGGGAAGTGCATACGGAGGTTGATAGTCGTCCGGCCCAAGTAATGCATCTACATCGTCGTGGACCGGACCATGCAGTGTACCAGAACTGGCAAATAGTATTGTCGTATCCAGGTCAGCTATTATCCCACTCACTGTGCTAGCCGACTGCAGGCAAGCTTGGGTGTTGGGACCTTGAGTGTCGAGCAACGCGATCAAGTCACGTAGCTGAGTGGGATAGAAAGAAGCGACTATTAAGACAGGTAGATCGGTATAATGAGTGGACAAACAAGGAATAACAAGGTTGATGAATGGACGAATGGAAGAGAGGGGTGAGTTTAAGGCCAAATGGCCCCATGGTAGACAGGAATTCCCACAACTTTGTCGGCTAGGAACTCATCAGTCAGAGTTCGCGCGTTACTTTCTTGGAAAGACGCGCAAACAACCACTTAGTACGCGGAAATCCATCACTGAGTGAGGGCAATCACACAGAAGCAAAGATACCTCATCCGTACTACTCGTTGAGCAACTCAGCTGGGAAGAGCGCAATGAGGGTAATTCATTTCGGACGGTGTAGAAGAGAATAAGAACAGAACTAGTGCTTACCTTGGAATCCAATGCTTCAGCCCGTGTGTCCAAGTAGGCAATACCTTGATTACGACTCAACAGCATTTGTTGATCCCCATGTGAGTCGTACGCTCGGATCCGAGCGGCAGTGGTTGCCTGAACCAGTTCGGCTGTCGCCATTCCCACAGCTCTGACAGCACCGCGGAGTTCGTCAGCCTGTCTGGCGTCGGGCAGAGTGGCCGCAGCTCCTTTACAGGTCTGACACATTTCTTGATACTCCTACGTTGAGAAAACAGAACCAGTCAAAAATACAAGTTCATTTCAATTGGAGAATTCAATCGCTCCTACGATCGAAGCTAAACCTATGCCATAACTAAACTCTGCGAAAATTCGTTCGTGAGAAGCTATTGGTCTCACCTGCGCCAACGTGTGAGCGAGAGGTGCCAGTTCCCCGTCGGACGGAGGCTGTCGGGCACGAAGTTGAATGGCTTGCGTCAACTGTTCCATGTGCCGGGCAATACGCAGTAGGCGAGCTTGATAGTCAGCGAAACGAGCATCAACGGGGACTTGGATGATTTCTTCAGTCTGTAAAAAGGATGCAGTGGAGGTGAGAATACAAAACAGCCATAAAGAGGATGGAAAATACCCAAAATTGAATTGTGAAAGCCACGAATTTTCGGGTTTCGGGAGACGCTCGGCGGAACGTACAGAACACATATTCATAAGAAAACAGAAACCTGAAGATGATGAAATGGTGGCCCCCGGAAACAAACCGGGGCTACTCACAAGAACGGGCAATACGCGATTTGTGTACCACAAAAGAGATCACTTTTGTGCCACAATTTACTTCACCGCAAAAGCTCTTGAGGAAATGTTGGCTACCATCCCCTCAACGTTTATCTTCGACGACTTTACCAGAGTTTGGTTACCACCCCATCAACGTTTATCTTCAACCGCTTTCACAGTCCGATTACTATCTCATTAATGTTTACTTTCATCCACTCATATAATCTGTTCAACGCATGCACACCCGCTGTTTCATTCCTGTCCGCATTATGACGAACATGCGCCCCACGACTAACCAAGAGTGTTGGAATCTTATCCTAAGACAAACAATGTAAGCGCATCCTCACTCACAACATAAACATTATATATATATATATATATATATATATATATATATATATATATATATATATGCGGAACAACGATCCCACAGCCCGACGCTCGTCAGTTCACACAGCGCCTTGACCAGACCATTTCAAGCCGACGCACGACTCACTGTGCAGGAAAAGTCTGGGCTCGAAATCGTTTTGGATTAAACGACAAAGAACAGGCCAGATTTCAACACACTCGGTCAAGACCCCATTCAATTCAACGGCGTCCCACAAACATTGGCTGCATCGGCTACAACTTATCAAACGAAGAACTCAATAAGTCTCATACTTCTTTTGTCCATTATTCAGTTGTAATTTGTGTCTCTGGTAGCGATCCGAAACAAATCGATTTTCACCAAGCTCAGATAGTTCGGTTGTTTTTAATGTTGTTTCATCTTCGGATCTTACTCCACCCCGTCTATGAAGGAGGAAAAAACACGCCTTGCTAAAGACGCAGATGAAAGCAGCCGATGACCACTACGTTGACGCTCAAGTAAGGATCGGTCAGAATATCACTGAGCATTTGGAACAGTCCGTTCAAGAGATGTAGAAACTTCCGTCAAATGCTCCAAAAATCGATTAAAGATGTTCGGGGGGTAACCCAGTTTTCAACGACGTAAGAAGTGCGTGGAATGGTTGTTGTCAATCAACTCTCCTAGGAGAAGATGACCCCACAGACTAGAATTACGCAACCCTCGAAGGTGTGGCTTGGTGGAGAAGTGCCGTCCATTGGTTTCTGACAACAAGGTCTTTAGGATTGCTTGCTAAGAAAAAATTGAATGTTGGGAGGGGGCACTAATAAATAGTATTCACAGAGCTTTTCAAGATTTTCCATAATTCAACTGATCTTGGAGAAAGAGCCGATTGGAATGCATTTTTCGAAGATACATTTAACTCTTTCGGTCCTCCTCTTTCATTCCGGTTGAACCGACATTTTCTGGTACCCTCAACTGTTGTGTATAAGTAAAATTCCCTGGGGAAAGTCAGCTTTCTCTATCAATCTCGAGAATGTTCCATGTCTGGAGTACTGATGTCGTTTTAGAATTCGGCTTCACATGGCCCCACTCGACCAGGTGGGGAAGATCATCTGTCTCATTGTCACTCCTCTTATCCAATAAACTTCAGGCTCCTACATTCACGTAGAGAGGTGGTACCTTCAACTTTGTTTTAGCGCCACTCGCGTAGAGGATGCTCTTCTAAGACGGCTTTTCCCATCACCTTCACTCGAACTCTTAACTATTATGATAAAACATGTTTTCCAAGCCATCGCTATCACGTCATTTCTACTATCGAACTTTTTGCCTCCTCTTCTGAACCGCTAGGCTCTGAAACTTTTCATCACTCTCTGTATTCTCCTTTCTTTTGTTCTCCAAAATCTCATTCCTCGTGTTCATATGCAC
>NW_008751737.1:581579-638213 GCF_000715545.1 Opisthorchis viverrini
TATATATATATATATATATATATATCATATTATACTGTTCAGCTTCCTACGGCCATTTTACATCAGAGATAACTGACAATGGATTTTTCCTCCCTCTGCCATCCACGTTGACGGTTAATGGAATAAATTCTCACAACACACCCAAGGACTTATGCGTTACAAAATCGACTCCTACCCACGCAAATAATAAAAGGACGGGTAGCCTAGCTAATCAGCCAACCGATAAACTGGAAGTTTAACAAGCCTCCTATGATTGCAACTGAGCAGGTGCACGGGGTCCGATGACCATGAAACGATGCCTGATGTCATAACCAATGACAAAGAAATCGTGTTGGGTGTCTTCACAGGCCATCACGCACCATTGTGTTTTGCCAGTTCCCCGCGGTTTTTTTGGGAACTGTGGACGGGACGTTACAACCTCTCATGTGATCATGACCAAGAGGTGTGACTCTCCTAAATATTGGTTGAGAGGTATTTCTCATTAGGAGTAAATGCCATCCATAGGACATTCCTTGTCATGTACTGGGAAACATTTTGTTTATTGATGAGTATCCTATAGGGAGCCTGTTGTAAACTGAGGGGACGACTGTACCAACATCAATAAGTAGGGACGAAAACTAACTGCAACAAAATGCTAAAAGATTACCTACCTGAGCCAACGAGCGGTTGATCGTATCGATCAGAGTGCTCACGTGGCCTTGTCGTGACGCCACGTCATCCAATGCAGTCAAAAGGTCTTCGCAAGATTCCATTAGACCTCTAACTGCCTCATCCAAATGTGGATGGAGATGAGTGGCCTAGAAGAGCAAGTAAAGGAAGGATCAAAGAGCGATTTGTTAGTCCTAGGCTGAATTAAGTTAATCTGATTGGTAGGAAAAATCACATTTTAGCTCACCCTCGGGTTTCCACCAGCATCCCTGGCAACTCGAACCAGCTGATCAGCTGCTTCCAAGATGGTACTGGCATGTTCCAAATAGACCAACTGCGTGCTGGACAGGGGTGATCGGGAAGCGGCAGCAATAGCACTGGATGTAATTCCCGGAAGGTATGAGTCAACGACCCTGACTGAGTGTCCCAGTTGTTCGGCTTCCGAACGGGCCGCTCTTTGCAGCGTCAAGGAGGGCTCGACAACAAGTAGCCAGTTGCTTAATAGAGGTGAAATAAACATTAGATGACATCGTTCGTGAACGTATTCAAGCACTGTGAAGAGTGGGCTCCGGTTATCGAAGATGGCAGTAAATAACCGGGCTTTACACAGGTGTGGAAATCCATATAACAGAATGGTGCTGTTTCCAAAGTTAGAAAACTAAAATGAACTAGATATCATTCAGGAAAACACTTGCAGCTGGAAACTAGTCGCCATTAGCAAAGATGCTGATGGGTGTGAGACAGATACATTATCAGCAACTGACCTTCTGGAATCCTTCTTCGTTCAATTCCCTACGCGGCTGGAGACGGCCTTCCATGCTGGCCATCTTGGCACGCTGGAGTTCTTGCAACAATCCATTAATGTTTTGTAGTACGCGCTGACACTCAAGTTGTCCTGGAGCGTGTTCCCTGAGAACGAAGCAGATGGAATCGGACAATAAATTTTCCAAGTACACTTGTCCCTTTTTGGGAGGTGACTCTGGCCATCAATCAGAATTGTCCTACCCTTGGGGAGGGAGTTGTCTTTCATGAGGATGGTTTAAAAAAAAGCTAACCAGTCAGCTGTAACACCCTTTTGGTGCCTAGCTGCCATGCCACGCGAAGGAAGCACGAGGGCTTGGATACTGTCAGGTTGCCCAAGCCTAGACAGGGGAAGTCGAGAGGCGGAGGTCGGGCTCGAACCACGGACCTTCCGGTCAGTAAATTCGCGCTCTAACCACTTGAGCCATCTCGGATGGTTTACCCAAAGGGGGTAGTCGTGGTACTATTAGTAATGAACATCACTGTTGCTATTCAAGCAGGACCATCCAGCATTTCTACATTTGTAGGCTATATAGAGGGAATATCTCAAGAGGTTTTAAGAGGAGGTTAGCTTCGCTCAAGTTGTTGGTTGCCAACATAAGATTTCAGAAGGGCTACAGACTTCTATGAGGCAAATTTGAATTGATGGTATGGTTACAAGGTGATTCTTACACGTTGTTCTGAAGCCGTTATTGGTGAGTAAAATGTGTATATTTTATCCGCAGGCACCCAGGGGGCCTATCGGATAACAACCATCGCTTTACTTGGTTTACTCCGGCTAGACAACCTCACGGGCGACCAGGGATAGGCTGATAACTAGCACCAGGCTATAGTGTACACTTGCCGAGGGGTAACTTTAGAACCAGTGTTGGTCAATGTCGCGAACGAAACGAGTCACAGTTTATAGGTCAGAAAGATGTTTCTTTCGAGTCCGACACTTTTAGTTACAGTGTCTAGGCTTAGGTTAGCTGACCGTATCTGGACCTCAGTGCTTCCTTCAACTCACATAGCAGTCGGGTACCGAGGGGACTCCGTGAATAAACAATTTAGGCACCGCTTGAAAGTTCCGAGCCAAACACACCTCGGATCTTATTAAACAAATTCACCGTCATGTGTGAGGTAACCTTGAAAAAGGCTGCCAAAGGTAACCGAAACATCGCATCATAACACCTTATTCCATTAAGTTGTGTTTTAACTTTAAGATTTCCTGAGGTTAACCATCGGGTTAGGCTATTGAGCCATCGGATCCGGGAAGGATCCCCAGAGAAAACCCTGCTACCCGCTGCTTCATGGGTCAGACTTTGAATCAAAGGCTCAAGGTGGGGTGCCTCAACCAAAACTCATTCCTCGGCCTGGGCAACCGGGAAGTATCCTTTGGCCGCACAGTTCGCTGATGTCCCTCCCCAACCCCTTCCCACCACACAATCAAACGTTGCTGGGTCGATTGACTGCCAATTAATTGACCCATGTACCTTATGTACCCCGCTGCCTATTAACAATAAACGAAGCAATAACTTGCTAAATCCATGAGATCCTTTCTATATAGGAGCTTTCAACATCCGTCCTCTATGTCAAATTAGCAAACAAGCAATGCTCGCTGAAACCCTGTACTCCCTTAGGATTGATGTATACTGTGTCTCCGAAACAATCATACAAGACCCAAGCGTGGTCATGCATCTGAAAACGCTGAGGACGAACTCAGCTTTTCCATACTTCTCCCTCCATGTGTCCGGTGACCCAGAAGCGATGACTCGTGGATGATATGGCGAAAAAGTTACAATCAGCGATAGAGATGAACGCGCCTTACTGGATTGGATTACAATGAACAGTCATCTTTGCTTCGTCCGGTTATCCAGCTCAATGTCTCAACATAAAAAACGGTGCCCGTTTGTAGTGTCGGCTTATGCCCCAAAGGACTGCAGTTCTGATGCTGAAAAAGATTTTTTTCTATAGAGATTTATTCGGGCTAATTCGCTGAGCAAGATCCGGGTGATACGAATGCCCAAGTCGATCGTCCGAGCTCCTGGGAATCACATTCGGGCGATCGATTCAGAGTCGATGTTCGTCGCACAGGCAGTGGACAGCGAGTTCTCCAGTTGTGTGATGATTATGAACTGTTTCTGACAACTGTTGGCCCAAATGGATCACGTGACCATCAGCCACCGGTAGATAGCTACAAATCAAGATTACGATTTCTCTTGCGCACAACTTGATTCCGATCAAACCATAGTGTGTGCACGCCTGACAGTTCGTTTCCCTTCAAGCCCTTGCGAGTCATCAAGACGTATGCCAATCCAGCATCCTCGAAAAACGACCATAACTCAACAGAATCTATATGAGTTCGCTCAACAACCATAGTAAATCACTAATGTACTGGTAGCGAGTAAGTGGTAAATGTGAAAGCAGCTAGGCTAGCGACGTTCGGTGCTGTCTGTCCGACCTCTCCAATATAATCAAATGACCACTAGGTACAGTCGAGATCGCGAGTTACGAAAGATGGCAGGAAATCTATACCAACAAGCCACAAGTACGATGGCGCCAAATAGTGAACAGCCTAAGGAAAGGCCGAGAGCTCTGGCGGACATCGAAAGCACAAGAGATGGAGAAGGGTTTTGCTACCGGAAACAGCAGTACCCTATATGGATTGATACGACCGACTGGCCCTAGGAAAGCAACGCTTAGTGAAACGACAAGTGAAAAAGGCAGATCCTTAATTTGCTTGAAAAAAACGCCAACTGGAAAGGTGAACCAAACACTTCGAGGAGGAAGAAATAAAGCACGAAATATCCGCACTGAAAGATGGGGAGTCACCAGGACCAGACGGTTTGTATTCAGCCCTCTTCGAAGCAGGTGGAGAATCCCTGGTGGCCCATCTAAAAAAGCTCATTGGTACGATGAGGAGTAAGGAGAAAGTGTCCGTAGGTTGCGGGATGTTGACAACTAGTCCTAGCTTCAAGAAGGGTATGTGGACGCTGTGCTAAAGCCACCATCGAGAGTGCTCTCTGACCTTATGCTCTGAAGGTTGATTGAACACACACACACACACACAGAGAGAGAGAGTGATCCGTGAAAACCAAGCTGGGCTCCGTCCTGGTAGAGGATGCATCAATTACATATTCACCCTCCGACAGATTCTGGAACAGCGACACTGATCCAGCAACCAACGATGGTTGTATTCCTTGACTCGAAGGCTGCATTTGACTCTATGGACCGTCAAGAACTATAGCGGTGTCTATGCAGCAAAGATGTCCTCCATGAATTCTTGACCCTCCTTAAGGCGCTGTACGCCAACTTCCGCGGACGGGTGGTCTATGGGAAGCTCTCGAATGAGTTCATCAAATCAAATAGTGTTAGGCAAAACCGATCTCTTTCAACTTTCCTCTTCATCTCTGTCACTGATACGATTATGGAAGGCTCACTACAAGTCTATAGTACCTGTGGGATAGAAATGCGCCCCGAGAATCCGCTCATAGATACCGAGTAAGCAGACGACATAGATTTTCTAGGTGGAAACGAGCCAGGGAAGGTAAAGCAGTGAGTTGGCAGCAATATATGAGAGCCATTATCAGCAAACTCAGTTGCGCGGGTCATTGGTGTCTTCCTGGATGGGGACTCAGAGATGGGACACGTCAATGGTCTGAGATACTGTCAGACATGGATGGCCTAGTCCCACCATCGTGTATCCAAGCTATTGCCTTCAGTGCGTAGCTCATCCGCAAATCTCCCCAATGAAAACTCTACCGACAACCCTGTATCTACGCATCAATTGGATCAGCTACCGCCTCCAATGTGCAGCTATCTATCTGTTGTGGACCACAGTCTCTTATTGCCTTCTTATTACTGTCAACCCCGGTCTGGATAGCCGATTGATAGCCTGGTACGCTTGGCCAAACCAGAAAGATCAACGAACGTGCGAGCCAGCTGCTCTTTGAATCACTGTCACGTAAAAGCGGTCAGAAGTGATACTAAGAATACAACTCATCTGTCAAGGGCGAGCGAAGAACAACCAGTGAAATCTGTCTCAACGAAAACGGTTAGTCCATTGGCAGTTATGTAGTCCCGTTGCGTTCGCAGCTGGTTCTCCTAATACTACCACACCTTGAGTCATCAGTGAACGAGACTGTGACAGCTATAACCACTGTAGAACTACGCGGTTCTTACAGATGATGACAATGATGATGGTGGAACTCCAGGGCAAAGAATAATTACGAAGAGCAAATATATGCAAATATATATGCACTCCAGATAACAAGTGATGGCGGTCACAAAAATTGTAGTCCAATCGATTGCAAATAAAATCTCTTGTTGTCAGACGATTTGCCAAACTGCGTTCACCAACAATAATTTAATCCACTTTTCACATATAATGAAAACTTCTGTAGTGTGGACGAATTTGCATAACGTTGTTGAATTCGTACTGTGGTCAGGTGCAGTTTGGAGAGCATCACAGAGAGCATGGTGGGTATGACATTGAAACGGAGGACCACAAATGCATATTACGAACAAATCTTGATTGATTCACCGTCAAAACGGACGATGGTGTGAGCCCAAACAAAGAAAAACGTAATAAAAAGAGAACTGATCTCCTGTCAGGGGAAAATGGCACTAACCTCATAGCAGCAGCCAACGCCTTGATACTCTCAGACAGCTCTTTGCTGGCAGTAGAAAAGGATAAGAATGCCTGTTCTGGTTGTCCTAAGCGTGCATTGGTAATCAACGTCTGTGCGGCTCTCAACACAGCTTGGGCTGCATTCAAACTGGAGAGACCGGCCGAGCAAACGGGCTGCTGAGCCTGTGGAAGTGGGAAGGTGGTGGTGAAGACAACAATAATTAGATGCTACTCATACCCATAAAAGTAGGTTAACTTTGTACAAAGCTACAGTTGACTGACAAGGCGTCCTGGTCAGACGAGTCAGGGATGGTCAGGCATACTGCGGAGGGCCCGCATAAGTGAATTGAAGTGCTTAGTTGCACTGACATCGGAATACTGTGTGTGCGGCTGTGAGCAGATGGAGTTAAGTTTCAACAGCTGATCAAGTGAGGGAGAATCATGCGGGCAACGAAATAGCACATGGATAGATACATAGATACATGGTGATATGGAAACACAGGTATGACACTTTTCTTCAGCTAATGATCAGTAGCGACGTGACCAATCAGCAGCCCCGAATTGAGGAAGTGGATGATACCATGGCGTGATGGCGGTCACAAAAATTGTAGTCCAATCGATTGCAAATAAAATCTCTTGTTGTCAGACGATTTGCCAAACTGCGTTCACCAACAATAATTTAATCCACTTTTCACATATAATGAAAACTTCTGTAGTGTGGACGAATTTGCATAACGTTGTTGAATTCGTACTGTGGTCAGGTGCAGTTTGGAGAGCATCACAGAGAGCATGGTGGGTATGACATTGAAACGGAGGACCACAAATGCATATTACGAACAAATCTTGATTGATTCACCGTCAAAACGGACGATGGTGTGAGCCCAAACAAAGAAAAACGTAATAAAAAGAGAACTGATCTCCTGTCAGGGGAAAATGGCACTAACCTCATAGCAGCAGCCAACGCCTTGATACTCTCAGACAGCTCTTTGCTGGCAGTAGAAAAGGATAAGAATGCCTGTTCTGGTTGTCCTAAGCGTGCATTGGTAATCAACGTCTGTGCGGCTCTCAACACAGCTTGGGCTGCATTCAAACTGGAGAGACCGGCCGAGCAAACGGGCTGCTGAGCCTGTGGAAGTGGGAAGGTGGTGGTGAAGACAACAATAATTAGATGCTACTCATACCCATAAAAGTAGGTTAACTTTGTACAAAGCTACAGTTGACTGACAAGGCGTCCTGGTCAGACGAGTCAGGGATGGTCAGGCATACTGCGGAGGGCCCGCATAAGTGAATTGAAGTGCTTAGTTGCACTGACATCGGAATACTGTGTGTGCGGCTGTGAGCAGATGGAGTTAAGTTTCAACAGCTGATCAAGTGAGGGAGAATCATGCGGGCAACGAAATAGCACATGGATAGATACATAGATACATGGTGATATGGAAACACAGGTATGACACTTTTCTTCAGCTAATGATCAGTAGCGACGTGACCAATCAGCAGCCCCGAATTGAGGAAGTGGATGATACCATGGCACGTCTTGACACATTGTTACCAAAACAAAACACTGTGCAAGCAACTAAGCGAGATAAACTCACTGGTCTACGAGGAGTCTAGATGGATACCGAGTGTGTGTACTATGGTAGAAAAGTGGTACTATTTAGTAGCACAGCAACCATAATTCTGCTGGTAGTCTAATGACAATTCCACGCGGAACTTGATAATCGCTCTAAATGTGAGTTGTCTCTTGTTCAGGGTTTTATCGTAGATGGCCGACTGCTCTAGTCAACCAATACACGTGTATTAACTATGATTGCGTAGTTCGATCACAATCTTTCACCCAGATACGTCAGCCAATGTGAACCATGTTGACTGGCCTAATCTATTGGCCCATGCGGACGATGAGCAGCGAGGATTCATTTTCCACCTGTAAGAAGGAAATACCATCAAGGATTTCCGCGAATCGGTTGGCAATACATCTCTTTCAACAAAACAACGGGTGTTCTTTTCTACCCAACTTCGAAGGTCTTGTAGACAACTTCTCATTTGGATTTAACAGCTTGAAGGTGTGTGGCATGGAGTACAGTTAATATTGTGAAAGTACAAACTATGTCTGAAAACACTAATAGTCAACCGGTGAGTCTAAATGCAGCAATGAAGACAGGAGCGATTTGTTCAAATTAATGCTGATTGGTTTGGCTTTTCAATGTTCGGACGACGGAGCAGAGAATGGCGTTCTCCGTAGAAAGGACTATATGGTTAGGGTAAAAGCGATTCTTGGGGATAGGATAGAATTTTCTATCGAACGGGTGGGGTAAGATAATGCTGTCCACTTTGAGTCTCGTGAATGTGGAAACGAGTGAAAAATCTTAAGCATCAAAGATGAAACTGCTCACAATTTACTAGAACCTTGAGGAAAACATAGTGGCTTGTGGAAATCGCAAAGACCGGGCGATCCTCTGCGACCCATGAATGATTCACTCCCAAAACAATACGCCCAGTTGACTTGTGAAATTCCTGAATCAATTAGGGCCTGAATCCGTTCGGTAAGAGCACTCTTAGGCAGCGTATAGTCTTTTTTATGTACAATTTAGTTTTAGGTTTATACTCCCATTTGCTTGCAACTAAGCAACTATTCCTTTCCCACTGCCATGAACAAATTAAGTATCTTGTTAGAAGTGTGTACAAGAAATGCACACTGCATGCCCGACGGTATCCCATAGAAGCAGATAGATGCGGTGATAATGGGCTTCCGTTTGAGCCCGATAATCTGATGGCCAAAACGAAGAAGAGGTCAGCAAGTTAGAAATATGGACGGTGACATTTCGGATTGAGATGGCACAGTTGTCATAGGTAGTGATGCTGAAAAAGCAGAAATTCTTTCGCAAGAAGATCAGGAAGGCAAACAGGAATTCGGTATCGTTTTGGTTACCACAGAACCGACTGCTCTCATCAATCAAATTGTATTGTGAGACCAGCAGCTAGACGTTTCTGCGCTGCAAAATTCACGCTCCATAGGTCGTCAAAAGACTCTTGTGCTAACTCTGCTTTCGCGATAGATACAGGAAAGTGTAGGGAAGAATGAGTATCTTGAACTGTTGATAAAAAACTATCTGAGACATAGTATACCTCTGTACCAAAGAGGAGAGGGTACATACGGTAGGAATTCAAAGGCGATATTTCCAACCACCTCAAAAGCGTAACACGGAACACATTTTCAGTTGGTAACCCAAGATATACATCCAAGCTGACGCGAACACTGTTGTATCCCGTAAAAGATAGCCTGTGCACTATTTCCGCACCAAATTGTGTATCTATGTGATTTGACGTGTGGGCTCAACATAGCTGTGGTTAGGGTACTAGCTTACGATCCGAACGGTCCGTGGTTCGAACCCAACCTCAGCATCACCACTGCTACTGTCTAGATTTGGGCGGGCAACCTGGCAGTAGCCCAGCCCTCGTGCCTGCTTCTGTTGGCATGGCAGCTAGGCGCCAAAAGGGTCCAACAGCTGAACGATTGATTTTTTTCTTTTTCTACATGTGGAGGTACGTTCGGATGTGGACCAGACAGTAAAGTGCATTTTTTAGACGCAACAGATTGTAATGGGATGCCAGATGTCCAAGACTGTTTTTCATCAAAATAAGGGCTGAACTATGCACGAGACAGAGTTTCTCACTACCAGACACCTGAAACTGAATTTGTGTGTTAAGAAAGACACGATTCTGAGTTTGGTTTTGTCTTGTTGAAGATAAGACGCATAAGAATCTAGACGAAGCCCACCTTTTGTCTCATACTTAATCCCAGTTAGTGCGTCGAAGTCAGCATTTATTCATATCCTCTGTTGTAACTCTCATACCCAGCTTTTCGACCTGAGCACTCAAGATCTTCTCACCGCACTTCAGCTCTATAATAACTCCCTTTTACACCTGTCTAGTCCAGTTCCATACTGCTCGGTTGTAGCGTCGTATGCACTTTCTGTTAATGTGAGGACAGAGAGAAATCACGAAGTTACATAAACTCTAATAATCCTGCCAAACCGTTATTTGCTTCCTACGCTCATTTCAAGCCAATCGCCACTCAACACTCAAAAGGAAGATGTACCGTTCAACATGAATCGATAGCAGAGTACAACATTTGTATCAATGAGGCGTAGTCAGAAGAGTGGACCATAGGCACGTCACACGAAAACTCCCTTCAGAAAACATAGTCCTGAAATAAAAGCGACATATACACAATATCCGACGCACCTCTCTAGCTTCATCTGTCACACGCGCTGCCTGCCCGATGAATTGCGGGCCTTGTGTTACCATATGTACTAAGCGTGCCACATTCGAGCTAACGCCCCGAGCATTGGCCAAAGTCACTTGCCGATTAGCTTCATCCCACTCTCCGTTCACCTCGGCGAGTTGACTGCCCGCGGCCGCGGTCGATACGTTCCCTCGTCGTTGAATGAGTGCAGTGATGGATTGCATTGTTTCACGGGTAAGTGCGTTCAACTGATGGCGGGCATCTGGGTTGTTTGTCTGTGCTGAGACGGCACTACAGGCCTCACACAGAGTTTTCGCACTACGAGCCATCTCCGTGGATAGGGTGATTATCTAAAAAAAGAAAAACCGTTTTTTCTCGTTTACCACCGCACCCCAACAGATAGATGGGCATCACCAAAGGGAGCGAGATCATCGAGTGCGGACAAACTAAAAACGGTAAGAGGTATAATCAAGACGAGTGTTTAAAGCATCGTGTACCCCTCCGTCAACTCGAACGAACTAATTAGAACAACGCATTTTCGAAATGAGTTCAACTGGTGACCAGAAAGCGTAGGTAAGCAAACAATGAAATGCAGTTTACACATGACCCGATAAATAAGGCCATGCTATTCTCAAGGTAACAATTACGTCTTTGTGAGTGCAGAGCACTGACTTCCAAACCAACGCTTTATTGAGTAAAACCAGATGGGTGTCTCAAGATATAAAAGTGCTTCCAACAGAAAGGACAATAATATGAGTTGCAAGCGGTAAACTGTCAGGTCAGATTGCTGAAGATTATCCCAGAATACCCGAAACCTACTGAGATCCTCGAACTCCACTAAACGCCGATCAGACAGCATTGGATCAAGGTTAGACAGTGCCCTTAAGAATGTAGCGTCAGAGAGCCTTGGGTCAAGGTCAAATAGTGTCCTTAAAAATACAGAGCGAGGCCATTGTACTTGCACACTCTCGTGTGTTAGCAATTAAGCTGTTGTGTTCTTTGTCAGCGAGTCTTTCTCCGGCACTGGGCACTGGAGCGAGGACAGTAGTCAGATACAACATGAACGTTAAATGGCCTTTGTGAAGATGGACGTACCTGACGATTGGTAATTGATGGATCACATATGGCATCACAAACTTGCTGAATTTCCCTCTGAGAACGCATGAATAATTGAGGGTCTACCAAAGAAGGACGTCCGGGCTCAGATCTAGGATCTGCCAGACCGATCAGATAGGCCGCCTGAAAAACAAATGAGTGGGAATGAGCTGGGAAATGAAACATACATGGTCGCCTTCCAGAAAACAGGTAGACCGGAGTACAATTCACTTACTTGAGCAGTTTCTTCGACCAGTTGACACATGGAGTTCGAACACTGGCGCACGGCGGCACCAAACTCTTGTGTGTGCTTCTCCTTCGCTGCGTTTGACATGCTTCGCAGACTGTCAGCGAGAGGCTTGAAATAGAGAGAGAGAGAGGTTGTGTGCGGAAACTTAGCAATTAAGTCTGGTTTCACTAACTAAAGCTTAGCGTAAAAATCTGCAAGCTAGTTGATCCCTCATTCTGAATGCACTTCATCCTAGAAGAGTCGGTCAACTTGTACAAAGTAAACGTGAATAAAAACATTTTGTACCAGTCATAATGCATCAGTTACCCGTATTTCAGAAGTCCGGTACCACACCGCAGCTCCCAAGTATTATTATCATTTCATTTTCTCCTTTTTAGACGCTCACACAAGAAGTCAATGAAGTATCTGTTAAGAGTTCCACGTGACCACTGTTTGGGCGGGGCTGTTATCTAACGTTCCACCGATCTGTTTTGAAACGCATGTACCCTGTCTACGTATTGTTTTCCGCATTGTGTTAATCTCTACCCTGAAGCACGATTGTTTACGACAGAACTCGGTATCTAGGAATTCTCATTCAGCCTAGCTGATACCAGCGTCCAAATAATTCGCAGATTGACGAGAACTGGCTTGGCGATGGACGGGGATACATCAATCTCCGGAGCAAAGCGACGCTAAATGTGGTCCAAAAACAAGACACAGGGCACACACAGGAACGCAGTAACCGTTAACGTATGGGGTGGGTGGGAATCAGGACTTCATATTCCCCGCTTTGAATTACAATGGGTTTGCACAGTACCTTTGCCAATAAGGAAATCAGAATTACGAGTAAACAAAAGAAACCATAAGTAGTGATTAATTAAGATCTGTACCGCTAACTTGATTCGCCACATTTCCCCTCTACGATGAGTCCTTTAGAGAATAAAGCAGCTGAGTAAAGATCTGAAAGTGGTGAGACTCTATGGAAAACGTAGTTGCGGTAACAAATTGAACGTACCGTTATGCTTCTGGCCACTTCGTCTACGCATTCACAGTAGGTCTTTTGATTAACAGGACGATTCGGGTTCTCTAGCAACGGTCGAAGCGCCTCGAGACGTCGTAATGCGACTTCGCAGTCACGCTGCTCTGCAGTAACGCCCGAAGTACAAATTGTCAGCAGTTGGCTGATACTTTCCGTCACATCTCTGGTGTGGGTGTATGTGGGGGGGGATGGAAATAAAGTATGGAGCGTAGGTTATCTCAGGCGACATAGTGGTTGCGCCGAGCCACTAAGTTCCTCTTTAATGCAACTAGTCATGCCGTCCTGAATTAAACGCATTTTGTGTTATATAAATATCGGTCACAAAAGCACAGAAAAACGATATTATGGATGAGAAATCAAAACAAGTTGTCAGTTGTCAAACTAAAAGAAGGAAACTAGACAGACTCACAAGAGCAGATATCTGATATCAGCAAAAAACGTAACTTGCAAATAGCCGGGAAGAATGCTGGTTTTGTTGACTCACCTTGCTGCTGTTTGGAAGCGGTCACGAATCTCCTGCTCATCTGGCCGGGCACATACACGACCAGCTTCAGTCATCAAGGCATAACTGTGGTCGGAAACATTAACAAGACCATCAACAAGGTCTCGGTTGATGGGAGGCGGTTCCGGAAGGGGGACCTCATTCGGAGGAACACCAGACATACATAAATCGACGCCCTTAACAGTCAGCGTGTCGTAGGCACCAGTGAAGCGACGCGTGGTGCGGCGGAAAGCCCCAGGTGAATAGGATGACAATAAATCGCCCGTAGCCTGAAGAAAAGAAGTTATTTGGCAAAATAAGTAAATAATCCGGATGCGACCGTGGGTGGGGGCGGCTGAATGGAATCGGAAAATCATTTCGTGTGCATTTTCGTGCTACTCATTGGGGCACAAGTAGGTTGGTGGGAATGAACAGAAATAGTTCGGCTGAGCTGATGGTCGCCGGAGGCAAAAAGGAGCAAGCACAAACCAATCAGATAAAACGTCTTCGGAAGGCTATACAAGGAACAAAAGTGAAGTTTCAAACGGGGCTGAAGGCTATGGTGAAATTCTATACGGTCATCACGATCAACCCTCCGAAGAACGGTTAACCGCTAAGGAATGCCCCCACTCAAAGCATGTTACTACTCGGCAGTTTCGTAAGTCCCTGAAAAGTAAACAGGTTCCTTGAGCCATTCATGAAACGATATTATTGGCTACACATGAATGGTTTCAGGGTCAGATAACTGGCCGGAGAGTAAACAAGAAATGCCGAATCATCAGCAAGAGTGCTTTACTTTATATCTGTACTTCTAGCTGACACGACGGACAGTTTGAACAGGGACTTCAGATATGCCTCGGGATCGGGGATAAATTCAGTGCACGATACGCAAAGGAAGTTAGATTTTCGCCAGAGTGACAAATCCCAAAATCGTTTGGCCACAAACGATGGGGGATCCTCTTCTTTCAAGTTTTATCTAGGTTCACCCAATCTGATGCGGTTCTCTATGACAAAGGTAAAGTCACTCAGTTGCAACACAGATTCCGTGCCTAGCTGCCACACCGCCTAAGGGAACTAGGAGGGCTGAGATGTTGCAAGGTTGCCTAAGCTTAGATAGGAGCAGTCGAGATGCTGCGGTTGGGTTCGAACCACGGACCTTCCGGTTAGTAGCTTTGTGTCCTAGCCACTGAGCTACCTTCAGGTTGTGCGCTTCTTTAAGCCGTTTCATAACTCTGCGCACATTGATACCAGGTATGCGCGGGCAGAACTCTGTTTCAAGCAAAGCTACTCCTGTCCTACACCAAAGGCTGCGTTGCAACTGAGTGCCACGGAGAAGCTCATCTTTGCGTTAACCAGAAATAAATTTCTTTAAGCCTATTTACCATATTTGTACAGTTCAGAAAGGATTAACAATCAATTCACTGATGGTCAAGGCACCTAAATGCAGTGCGGCCATTAGACATAACTGAATTAGCGTTCAAGTAATCTTGTTCAACAATCAGCAGTTCACTGACAGGACGGAGTAAGCGATAACCGCCAGAAGGGAAGCAGGTAAAACTGGGGAATTTGAGATCCTCACCGGGAGAGTACCAAAAAGCACCAGAAACATCTGAACTTTGAGGAAAACCAAAGAAGTGCGCTCCAAAGTGATGTGTGCGAGAGAAAGGTGCAAGGCGTGCAATCTCTGAAACTCGATACGGGCTTGTTTGGAGCAATACGTACCCTGTCAACTTCTGTGCCCAAATCATACCTCATACGAAGAACAGGCAGACCGCACAACAGCGGCTGTAGTTCAACCCGGGTTAAATACTGTGTCTGTATACGAGAAAAATAACAGCCTAGGGAATCAGTGGAGGAAAAACAATAGTGGTAAGCTGACCAGCACAATAGCGCAATCGATATAAGCTGGGAACCGGCAAGTGAACCATCTGATGGTTGGGCGGCAAAACAGTGGCACACGCATGTTTTTCTACCAAAACCATAACCATTTACGAGGGAGGGTGAATAATGGATTCATGGTGGAACAAGGGTACTGTGAACTGGACACCAAGGTCACATGGTATGGTGAAACAATCGGAACCAAGACGCCCACGAACAGCTGCATAATTTGGTGCACAAAACACGAACGTTGTTAGGGGGCGAGCAACGAAATCCCACAAAGTGAAGAAAGTAAGGGATTTCGAAAAAAATGATGTAAGAGGTATGGATCTTGGTCACCAAGGCAACGATGGGTGTCAAATTATTGGGGATTTCTTATGGCCGCTACAATACGAGATTTAAGTGGTACACTGAAGTTGAGAACGGACAACAAATGCGATAGTTCACGAACCAGAATACGCCAAAATCAAGACTATAAGTCTATATACCGCAACAAAAAGAATGGAAAAGCACACAGCAGTACCAGTCTCTAGTCTAGTATGCGTGAATGGCACGGCGATTATTCAGTTCAAAAGGACTGAATAGACCCTCCGCCTAACTTGCAAGAATAATCTGATGAGAAACGTGAACTGTGATTTTTTCCAAAATGGCAACCAATGTAAGCCGCAACCAAAATAGCTGACTTTACTGGGTCTATATTTATGGGCCTTTGGTCATGGAGGTCGTCAGGGAAACAAGATCAATCACCTTAGTGGCTCTAAGGCGAACGCGGTGGAGCAACCTTCGGTCAAGTTGAGGATCCAGAAGCTGTACTAGTACCTGGAATCGTGTCAGGACGGCTGGAATTAGCAAGAGGGACGCATTTTCGAATGAACGTTGGAGGATCAACATCATATGTGCCGAATCACATATGGGGACGCTTCCCCCGAAGGTGGTCATCACAATTGAAAAATTGTGTGGATGAACTTAAGGTACAATGGACTGGCGATGGACAACTTGTTTCGGTTGAACAAGACCGCAATCTTAGGACATGACCAACTTCGGAAGAGGACTGAAGTACGGTCATCTACGAAGAGAGAATTTTGTATTAGAAGATATGAAAAAGTGTAAAAAGGTAGTTTGAGTTCGATTAGTCCAAAAACACTATGAGGCTCCACTACGGATGTGCAGTTCGAAGCTGGATGATAATAACAACACAATAAACGGCAAAACGCGCGAAAAAAATCAAATGGTGCAGTGCCCCGAGGAAAACAACTTTGAAATAATCGTGCTACACAACGGAAGACTGACCTGATTGAACTCAACTGCCGCACGGGTCAATTCAGACTGTGCTCGTTCGTAGACGGAGGGTTCAACCCATCGAACTCTTCGGGTAGGAGCCTCATGGGACAACTGGACTAGGTCCTCACGACGCTTTTCTATCAAGTTGGTTGCCTCGTTGATTTCTCGATGACCTGGTAATCCACGTAGACAACGACCGAGTGTATCAAGTAGTTGGACAGTCAGCTGTTCGCTGTGACTCACAACAGTCGCCAGAGCTTCCATCTGACCATCATCATACGCAAACCGAGCATCCCTGGCTGCTTTGACGAGTTCGTAAGCTAGCTGAACCGCCTGGCGTGTGTCCTGAGTCACAGCTNGAACCGTCTGGCGTGTGTCCTGAGTCACAGCTAGGCGAGTGGAGTCTGACGATGGCCCCACCGTCCCGCTACGACCAGCGTCAACAGCGTCGTAGCCATCGTGAGCCACGATACCACGGGTCGCGTGAACCAGACCAGCGATTGCCGTTGCCAACATACTGGCTGGAACACCACAAACGTCTGAACGGTTCATCGCATCACGTTGCTGTTGAGGCATTGTTTCAATGATTGAGTGTAACTCGTGGGTTGATACGTTAGCATCTTGAACACTTGTGCCGAGAAGATTGAAGCAATCATCGATCTAGGTAGGAGGTAGAATATAAGTGTAAACAAGGTGACAAAATAATGCACACAACCTCATCCAGAAAGAGGTGTCACTTTTTTTTAGAGTAATTCCTACACAACTATGCCTTACTGGTGCCACCTTCTGGATAAAAAAATACTGAGCCAGGAGCGGATATAGTAGAAGGAAATCTGTCCAGCCAAAAGGGACATGTTTTTCTACACCTGCACCGTACTTCAAAACGCACCTTTTCATCCGGCAACGGAGCCAAAGTACCTTGCTTCAAACCGGTCTCAATGGCAGCTGCTTCTACCGCCAAACGAGCTAAACGCGCCAAAGCACCGTCGACCTGCATTTGTCTAGTCAGAGGAGTGAGTCGCGCAAGACAGGTACGAAGCACCTCGATCGCTCCCGAGAGTTGCGAAGTGGAGTTATCCAAAGCGGCTTGAGTGGTTGGGTCAGAGACAGTGGGAGCTACGGACCGGCTTGAACGGACCAAGGATTCGCAAGGCTATAAACAACCATTGAGAAAGCATGGGTTGTTATAATCCTGGTAGTGGAAATGTAAGCCTTCAAGTGCATATGTTAAAATAAACCATTTTAGGAAAATTCCAATGTCCAAGCGCAATTCACCCAGAAAATTCTGTCTTCAAAAGCTTCGGAAAGTCTTTGGAGTGAAGTGAATCATCACAATCAGCTATAGACTGTGCAAGTGTGCGATAGATTCAGTCGTTTGCTAATAAGTAATGGACTGGGATGAGAAAAATACGCATCGGAGGCGGTTGATGAAGACGGTGGTGTGTGGTTCCAATTGATGTTAACTGGAATCCATTTGGGTGAGGCGCACTGGTGAATAAGTGTGTCTCCCACTGCACATCGACAACCAAATTGCTAATTAGTCTGTTTTTAGTGAACATTTGGTTAAATTAGGCAGTTCGATCAGATAACTGGAAGTAAGAAGACTCGACGTCTACTAGTAGGGTGCAGAAACGTGTGTGATGGATACATGGGGGAGAAAAATGTGAGAGTGAGTAACAATTCCTAGTTGTTGAGACCGAAGAGGTTCTTTTTAAGGTAGCCCGACTTGATACTCAAACATCTAACTCACAAGACTGAGAAAATGTGGGGTTTTGTTCTAGGGCTCCGTTCGCAGTCTTTATGAGTCAACAGGCTGCTTTGCAAGGCAGCGGGTATCAGGGATGCTGCCCGAAGCTAACAACCCAGTGGTCTGATCCACTTGGTTGTGGAGAACAGTCTAAGCATAGGGCGCAGAAGTCTGTCTACTAATGCTGTTGTGCTAAGCAGGTGCGTTTGGATCGCAGCCGGTCACGGCTAACCGTTGGGCAATCAGAGTACGCAGTTTTTTGGGACAAACTTTCAGAGCCTGTCCTTTATCGATGGAAAGCAGCACCACTGTTCCCATGCTTATGGACATGCTGGTCACCCGTAGGAAACACCTTCAAACTTTTGTCGTTAAGGATAGTACACCTTTACCTACGGAGAGCCTCGTAGAAGCGGAGTTTCAGTTACCACAACCCGGAGGGGGCAGGTGCGTTGGATCGCAGCCGGTCACGGCTAACCGTTGGGCAATCAGAGTACGCAGTTTTTTGGGACAAACTTTCAGAGCCTGTCCTTTATCGATGGAAAGCAGCACCACTGTTCCCATGCTTATGGACATGCTGGTCACCCGTAGGAAACACCTTCAAACTTTTGTCGTTAAGGATAGTACACCTTTACCTACGGAGAGCCTCGTAGAAGCGGAGTTTCAGTTACCACAACCCGGAGGGGCACTACAGCGTTCCATTTTAGCCAAAAGCTAGAAATTTTCGGTTGGACTGCTTGTAATTCTCATTGACAGGTGTGCGATTCTGAACACGTATCAGAACCGTTCAACGATAAACAGTCCGGACAGACCAAGCGGCGTACAATCGGGATAAAGACCCGTCTGTTGCCAAATGTTGGAACTTCGATTAGGAAGAGCAGTTTGGAAAAAGTTGGAATAGTAAATTGTGCAATACACAGAGCTTCTGAGAACCGGATGCTCACATCAAGCAAGATCTCCACATTCTACTACACTCCCCTCTCCAACTCGTCATGTATGATTGGCGGACTACTGTACAGCGTGTTCAGCCGAGACATGTTCTCTCGGCCTACATTAAATGTAAGCCACACTCCTCTCATCACAGACGTAAGTTGACTCGACACATGGGCGATTACCCCGTCCAAGGTGTGCTCTAGGGGCTCCAGGACCACATCGTGTTTCACATTTGGAATTCGATTGCTTTTTAACTCATTATTAACCTGAACGAGCTTTCAAATTTCCTCGACAAATAAACTATGATCTGCAGTTACTGATGACAGACACGAAAGCGGTACACGAACATCGGGCAGTACAGTAATATGTCCTCACATGAAGCGCTTAGGATTTCGTATAATTAAACACTTCAACACAGTGGAGAAGACCCAATTTAACCCAACTAGAGTTTGATAACGGCTGACATCCCTGCGCGTTTTTCTTATTTGTGACAGACGAACACACTGAACGTTCAGAACAGTGTGAACTGAAATAGGTCAGATGGGGAGTAGGGAAAGAAGCAATATTCCAATGCGTGAAGTAAACACGAGCAGCTGAATGTTATGAGAAAAGAGAAACAACATTCCTAGATCACTGATGCTCTGAGTATCCAAGTTCTCGAAGCGTGGAAACTACGGTCAATAGTGAAATCGGACTAAGTGGAGACTGGCTAAGCAGTGGTACGTAACTCAACCAAGAGGACTTACCAGAACAAAGCGTTCACACGCACTGATCAGTTCAACTTGAGTCAGTGGATCGTCCGGACAAGCTCGGGACTCCCGGATACTTATTACCGTTCTCGGAATCAAACCGTTCACCAGCTTTCCGTCAGAGATCACCTGTAAGTAAGCGCAGATTCAGGTGTTTTATGGTGTACAGGTTTAGTTACACGGCCTAGAGGCGCGAAATATAGGGGTACAATACACTTTTCGCATGAGGAACTTGATATTCACTGGGTCCACGTAGATGTCAGATTAAGGATTGATGTCGTCCATCGGACTCACAAACAGTGACCATGTTAGGAGTTGAGAAAAAACGTCTCACGGAATTGCGCCTGCTCATTAAAACCCTCTTCACCTCTATATGAATGTGGACAGAGGCGGATGACATGAGTGAGCTGACATTGGTTAGCAGCCGTAGAGGTCGCGGGATCTCCAATCCAACAGAGAGGACCACGTGACTTCCTTCCTGGAGCGCGGATCATAACCATAGGTACATCAAATGCGCCACAATTTCAACTGTTCCCTATGGATTGCACGCGACCTATTCAGCGACTGCGTACCCAGGAGCATGAACCTACACTTTGTGGGTGCAAACCGTGTGCCAAAAAACGGGACGACTTTCGTCAGTTCATCCAAAATCACCAGAAACCCTCTTTCCTTTTCGGAGACAAGAACACTGCTACCTGCGTATTCTATATGGACAAGGTTTTCGTCGGCAGCTATTTGAATACGGGAGTTCATTAGTTTACTTTTCCCGTAGAACAGGAAATTGTGTAGAACAAACATTTACAACGGGTACATTTTCTGCAGAGAAGCTTTTGGATTGTTACCAATACACTCTAACATTCTTGAGCACTACGAATAAAAGGAACATATTGTACTCGCAAACTACTGAAGTACTCCCTGACCAACAAGTGTGTGTATAAGAGAACAGACCGATCGACAGGACCAAATGCACTCTAAAATATGAAGACTACGAATCAGTTATGCGTAGACCGTTGTTGCGGCGGAGTGCGCAGATGTGCTCAATGTAACATCTATCTACAACAAATAGCAAATAGATCCCGCTGGGATTGCCATATTCACTACGGTCCCCTTTGTCGACCTATTCCAGTTGTTTGGGGGTGATCTCCTCTCCTAGGCTAAACAAACGCTGATTGAGGACCTTGCACCCTTCATCGTTTGGACCAAGAGTGTCGTAGAGCTTGAGGGAACATGCAGTCATAATAATCCAAGGTGTTTCAAGGTTCTAATGCAGCTCGAGAAACCGACTGAATAGCAAAAAATGACCACAAGAGTTGTTTGAAGTACTCTGTCCGACGATTCGACATCCGTATTGAGTTGAGATAATCGAGCCACACAGGAGATATTCGGGGACTAACTTGAAGAATCCTCGGGCATTCCTAGCGTTCTTCTACTATTTTCTTTCTACGCATCTCTAAATCTACAAGGTTTCATGGTCTGCACGTGAATCCGACAGCCCATCGGGTTAGACAATGAGTGCGGACGGCAGAAACATTGTTCCGAGGTTCTATTCTACTGGGTATCCAGTGTTTGAATAAAACTGTGCGTACTGTGTCAGGGGTGGAGCTCTCGATGCTATGTAAATATATTGTGATCGCGTCCTAGCGAGAATCAGTATCCGATGGAAGCCAGTTGGGAGTTTGCAGGATAGTTCTTGAGTTAATCTGATTCAGAATCAGAGGGCTTCTCGAGGGATTGACATTGCATGACCCAAATCCTCATTAGTGCTTCAAAATGAACGGTGGTCATTGATCGTTCGACCACCTGAGGTGATGTGGTTGATTTGGGTTCACAGATTTACTATTAGAGGGCACCATGGAGACGGACGATCTCGACTGGTCCATAAGGTGGTACTGCAAAAACCAGTTTCCAGTCGTTCAATGTACATACTGAGTATAATCCAGTTCAACCATCCAGTTTCGCCTCAATCGCACCAACTCCACTCGACTGCGTGCTCTTAGCCCTGATAGAAGTAACAATAACTGAGCTTCTTTTTTTGCTCTAACAGAGCAATCAGAGTAGATTGTCACTCGTACGACTAGGCTGGTAGATGGGATATCCCCAAAAGACAAATCAGCAGTTAGCCCTTCTCCATTACTTAACCGCTGATAGCTACTATTCTATCATTGAAGTTCAATCTTAGTGTAACTGCGAACTCGTGAGTCGCACTAGCACACCTGGTGGCTGCTGTGAAACGGGGATGAAGAACCATTAGTTACAGAGTCACTTAGACAGAGCGTTTATTGGAAGTTTTGAGGCAAAATGACCGCCATTTCCTAACGGGACAGTACATACGGATGGTTTTATAATGTTATTGTGATAATTTTCAACCTTTCGTAGATTTCACATTCGTTCCCATAGGACTAAGTCGTGTTAACGCAGAACTTCGTTCCTAATGGTGTCCATTATCTGTCGACCGAAAATTGCTCCATATGGTCCAGGGTCAACGAAACAAAACATGAAGGGTCCCATACTTTTGCCGCGGGGTATACGTTGCTTGGTGATGCACTCTGAAGTTTTCTGACGTATGAATGGTAAACTGATCACCGGAAGAAGCTGATTGGATCAGTTTGCTACACAGAGAGCTACCTGGAGTTTTTGATAGTGGTTGGGTATGAAAGCAAATGGATATCAGGGGAAGGTGTGAGATATTTCCTTACCTGATAGGTATTCCCTCTCGATCGTTTAGCCGCCACCTGACTAACATTGACCAATTGCGTGGCACCTGTGACAGCGGCTCGAGCAGCGGCCTGTAAGTTTCGGATAAGACGTCTGTGTAACAAATCAGCTGCCGCTGAGTGGACTATCAGGTTAAGACTCTCGGCACCCTGGCGGAGTTCTTCCTGAGTCACGGGGTTCTCTGGATTGGTTGAACAAACCTGTGAATACGAAAAAGTGTATCAGGGAACGGACTAGGAGTGATATCAGTACTATTTTCGAAACGTCAGAGATCCAAGTGCTGATGTGAGGTGGCCGAAGCTCCCACCTTACAGCAACGATACTTGAAAACCAGTACATATTTGAACTAACGTATAAAGATAAAATTACTGAGCTTGGAAAAAAGACCAGTTGAGTGTTCAAAGGGTTTTACACGACTCGATTGCAGTACATAAGGCAAAGCCAATGAATTTGTCAAAGATTTCATTCAAGGTTCACGAATTTCCCGTGTAGGTTGACACTCCAGTTTAGCTGCTTCCACTTCAGTTGAATACCAGAGAACTGGAGCAGGTTTATTCTAATAAGAATGACGTGGATGCAAGTGTAAATAAGATCTGTTGAAACACTAGGTTTTCGCTTGACTACCTGGCTTTCAGGAAGCTAACTATCGATATCTTCGTTAGTGTTCTGACTTCACACTTGAAAAAATGGCTCAGCTGTAACATCCTTTCGGTGCCTAACTGCCATGCCATCCGAAGGTTGCAAGAGGGCTGGGGTACCGCCAGGTAGTCCAAGCCTAGACAGGGGAAGCCGAGAGACAGAGGTCGGGTTCGAACCACGGACCTTCCGGTCAGTAAATTCGCACTCTAACCACTTGGGCATGTCACCCCCTCTGACTTTACATGAACGTAAATGATTAACGCGGCTCACACACGGGACAGTACAATAATCCCACGAGATAGGTTGCAGCACATGCAGTCACATCTTACCTGAGTCCCACTGTGCCTGAAGAAGATTGCGGTAGTGGCACATCATTTCTGGGCCATGCCCGGATTACGAGACTGAATGGGGTCAGTTAGTACGCGGCTTGAGTTATATGAGGACGGTCGTGGAGTGTCAGAAGTAGCATGCAATTTTTTTGAACTTTCAAACGGAAATAACAAACAGTTAAACTCAGTGCCATATGCCTGTTGTGGACAGGTAGCTGTATCGTATTCCTGTCCGGCCAACTATGGATAGCCGACCGTTACCCGTACGGCGCACACATGTGTGAACTGGCGTAGTTGACTACCGTCGTGAAGTTAAGTCAAAAGCCAGAAAGTTGTTATACGGGCCGGAGGAAAAGTGCACGGTCTTGTGTGACACGAAAAGAGAATAACAGCAGTAAACATCACGACACAAGAGACTGAGTTTTAAAAGATGCACACAAAAATGCGCGTGCGCCCCGTCACCACAGCAACAAGCAGAGGGTTCGGATGAATCGTTCTGGGTGTCGGACATGATGGTCAAACAAGTGTGTCAGCACGAGACTATAGCGCACACACGCAAACTCTGCTTACCTTCGCTGAGGCAATCAATATTGTGGTCGCATCCGCCAGCTGCTTAGCTGCAGCAAATAATCGACTTTGCCGATCTGGGTCGTCTGCAGCAAGTTCAGCCTGCGCCTTAATATCAGCAATCATTTGGGCAGTGGCTTGGGCCATGCGGCGAGCAGAAGCAACCATTCGCTGTCCATCATGAGTATGGTACTGTTGCAGTTGGTCATAGGCAAGTTGGAAGTTATCCAGTGCGTCGCCTGATGAGGTCTGAAATAACAGGGAGGTTAGTAGCGATAACAGCGATAACAGCATAAAACAACAGGAAAATACCTCACTGAGGGACCGCGTACCTTGGCAGACGCTTTGGACAGGTGTGCGTTTAGCTGGTCCAAGGCATCACGAACTTCGGTTGCGGCCATCTCTGTTTCCGCAACAGCTGCTCGTACAGGCTGCTGCACCTGCACTGGTTGGTCAGCCGTCCGTGCGCCAGCCGCTCGAGAAGCTTGCACCACACCATCCACTGCCCAAGATACCTCTCGAGCGGCTTCCGAAAGTTGTTGTTGACAGGACGGTTGGTAAATTGTTGGTGCCAAAACCTGACGGTGTAAAGATGATGACGGACACGTGAGGTTCATGGAAATGATGAAAAAGGTGAGGGGGACGTGAGGATTAAATGGACACATGGAGGAAGACGTTGCTAAGATGATAGGTGAGTCGCCTGCTCTGACGTTTATAGGCGCGATTTCGGAAACAACAGAACTGAACCAATCCAAAGAGATGATTGTACGGCATGAGGGACAACAGCGGAAGAGCCTGTCCTACAACGGTACTATGCACAGTGAAGCGATCGTATAAGGCTATGCTTGCTTGCGCCAAGACAAGGACTGGAGATGATTTTTATCTTGTTGCGTATCCAGTTGCGCTGTTCAAATCCCTAAGCCCACCAAATTATCCTAGTACGGCAACATATAACGGATTAGGCATCTTTTGGGTTGATAGTCCAAAAATGGCTCTGCAAAATGGAAAGTGATTCGTGATTGTAAACGAGAGAGTGCTTGCCGAAATAAGATCCGAACTCGTTCACTCCAACGAGATTTCGGAAAAGGCTGTCGTCCCAAATTGGGCCCACTAAGACAAGCTGTATCTAGAAAGGGATTAGTCCCTACTGGATACTGACAAGTGGAACAACGTAGAGCGTAAAACAGAGGACATTTATAAAGTGGGCATTAGTTAGCAACACGCTTTACGTCATTTGAGAACAAAACGACAATAGTTGAAGTTGTCATAGGTTATCAGAAAGCCAGTAGCTGTTTGAACTGATGGGTGGTTAGATTTAATAGATAGCGATATGATGGCTTAAGTGTGGCATCATTTCGGTGGATAGCTACCATGCAATTCGAAGGAGACATGAAGACTGCCAAATCGGGAACGGTCGAAAAGCCAGGGGCGTTCCGGTCAGTAAATCCACTCTTATTTGCCTAGCTACCTCGAGATTGGCAACGCATTCGCACTTTTGTGCACAAAAGTGGATTGCAGTGTAATTCGAAAAACCCCACCGAAAGCTAACAAACAGGTGTCAGTTCGAAAGCACAGAAGTAACACAACTAATTTCATCTGGCGCTTAATTATTCCCCTACTGCATACAAACAGGGTTTGTACATACCTTTGTGCATGCGACCAGCTGACTGGTGCACAGACCCGTTTGAGTGGCAGCTGCGATCACATGTTGCTGGGCTTCCGGGTCCAGGGATGTCTGTGTAGCCAGATTTTTCGCCTTCACAACCAAACTGGCAGTTGTATTGGCCACAGCCTTTGCCAAACTGAGCAACTGATCCTGAAACAAGACATCACGGATAGAGAAAAGAGGTGAAAGGGGAATAGACGTCCAGGTTTACGGAAATTCAACCCTTCGTCTTCAGGGTGCAAGAAAATGAAGTTAACACAAATGGGAATACGCAATTCGCCGTTCGAAACGTTTGAAGCACAATACTCTCAGGGCGTACCATACTCTTCGCAAGAATACCAGCGTCGGAATCGGTGTTTTGATCCAACAGAAATACTTATTTCGAAACTTCCAGTAGCTGAGGGTGTTGGCGTTCCGCAAGCATATGGAACATAGCTAATAGGGATAGAAAGTAGAAACTGAGACGTCAATTGCAACGAGCAGCAGCCATTTCTTGCAGTCTTTAACCGAGCAAAATAGCCCGTTTTAGTAGGCGTTCCATGGGTTGCACTCACCCAAACCAAGAGTTGTTTAGCACGTGGTTCGTGTCATTTTAGCAACCATACTCTTCTAAGTAGATGACGGTCCGTATGACCGAAACGCGCAGTAAGTGGGACCGAACACACTCCTAAATGGATTGACAAATGGGTCTGATCTCGTGACGAACACCTATCTGCATTCGGTTACAAGTGAACAGTTCGGTAACACTTTCCTGAGTTCAAGGCGAGTATGGCAAGCTACAAGGGTTCTTTATACAAAAAACAACAACATGCGGTTAATACTAAATTCGGCTGGTTGTTGTTGTGTTCTCATATTTGAGTCGATTTAGTAACACAAATCAGATAGTAGTCAACCTTTATCAGTTTGGAAAGCCTATGGAAACCCGGACGTGGAGAACAGTATGAATTATCGTCTTTATTCGCCAAAAGAGACTGATTCATAGGGTAGTAACGAATAACTGCTTTACTATATACATGATTCAAAATGGCTGAATTCGGGCTGTCGAAAATAAAACGCAGAACTATCTTAATCGAGCATAAAAACAAATGCATATTCGTTTTATATGATCCCACCATTTACGCATCTCGCAACTAGAAAGCCCGACAGCTCTTATCCAAAACCTTTCTAGACTGGCATCACAACGTCAGTATGAAGTTGTGGAACAAGAGAATATCTGACGTCTTCACAATGACAATATTGATCTGTACCAATCACTGTTTCAGTAGAACTAGCTAGAGTGAAAACACACGGTAACCAAATCAGGTAAACATAGATTTCCTGCAACAATAAACAATGTCAGCGCTGGCACGGTAACAGACGATGAATGTTCCCACGGGTCTGGCACACTCAGCGAGCGCGATCAGCAGTTGTTTGTATATGCTAGCGTTGACGTGCAAAGCCCGCATGCGTAAGTCAGGTATGCTAGCTAATCACTGTACCATATCATGCTGAAAAGGAAACAAAAGAAGCCATACTAACGCCAAAAAAAGTAGTAGTGTACCTTGTATAGACGTTCTTCTTCTGTTAGCACCAAACTGCTCGCTTCGAAATCCTCTTCTCCATCGCCCTCGTGCATGACATGACGGAGAAGATCATTACTTGCTTCCCCGACCCGACTGGCAGCGTCAATAATAGCCTTTCGTGAGCTGCTCGACACGGGGCCAGTGGTAACCACCTGAGAACGCATGGTACTCTCGTCTGTCACCACTTCCTCACGAGGCTGAAATGACCAGTTTTAAAGACAAAGTAAAGGAGAAGATAGACAAGAAGTTGAGACTTTTAAGTATGATAGTTACGATATATTAGGACGCTCACCTGGCCAGTAGCCAGAGGCCGTGCCGACTCGAGTAAATCAGTGAACGCATCTGCAACGTGTCGTGCGGCCGACAGCAGGTTCTGTGACGACTCTTCAGATTGTGCGGCGATGACTGGCTCACCAGTCTGATCCGCCCGAATCGCTCCGACTTCACGACGCAGAACCGCTACGCGTTTTACATCATCCACAAAGGCGGGGAAGTGTATGGTGACCACACGGAATGACTGTTGCATAATCATCAGATCATCTCCGGGGTCTTGACTGACACCAAGACCGACTTGACTCATTCCTGTGGAGTCGTACGCCTCTGCGCGGTTGGCTGAACGGAGAGCCTGGGCTACGGCAGCATTCATCGCTCCTACCTCATCAGTCACTTTGGCTTGACTGGCACCAATCGATTCACTTAACCAGCGCTTCGAAGCCTAAAAAGATGTTGGTCACAATCACTGCATTGAAGCAGACGACAAAAATGATGGAGAAATATCTGGAGAACGCACTGAAACTACCATTTGACTGTTTTCATAGTGATAGAATATCGAAGGACACCAGGATGCAAAGAGAACAAACCAACGCAGGTGAAAAAATAACGGAGTGTTCAGTCGTGGTGTTCCTTCCAACACCCGTTGAGATGGAATACTATACTTTGACGGTAGAAGGGCTACAATAACAGCAACTCTGAAAGGTCCACAATCCTTCTTTGAAAGGTTGTCTTCGTCCGGAAAAGACGTAACAGAGAGATCTGAATAAACGCCTGTATACACAATAGCACGGACATCGTGAAAGTTAACGCATGTCGTGCGGATGGCACCGAATGTGCTTGCGATGCTGTGGAGGTAGTACGAAACCTAGTGAAACTGGAACTTGGTGAGAGAGAGAGGGGGGCTAACTCCACACACTGCAAGCGCCGTGCGTGACCAGAAGTAGGTCGGATAGATGTTCTCTGTCCTAATACCGGATACAGTACCCTACTATCATGAGGCACGGAAGTACCGAATCAACGATTAGCCAAAATGCCCTAGCAAAGGACTTTGGAAATAGACTAATGAAAGTGGGAACTCGATGGCGTTGTTGTAACCAGTAGCTTGGTTTTCAGTGAGAACCAATGAGAGTCTGCTCACCTCGTCAGACCCGATGCCGATAATTCTATCTTCGTCTGGAGACAGGTACAATTGTTCCTTCGCAGCCTGCAACGTTTCCACATCTTCGTTGATTGTAACCAACAAGGCTCGCTGAGCAGGAGTGATTTCTTGGTAGTGAAATGTATGACTCTGAGCGATGAGAGGGGTTGGATAGACAGAAGTAATGGGCATGAATACGAGGAATTTGTAATTCGAAACTTATGGCTGAAGTACGAACGAAGTGTAATATTAGAAAATACAAAGCTTGTTCGCTAGAGGGTGGTTAGGAAAAGGAGCCTCGTAATCCAACACAAGGATAAGAGGCTGAGCGAGCCATTCAACCCGACTGCGTGAGACTGTGGTCACCAATGTCGACGAAAAGGAACCACGACGTTATCAATTGCGAAATCTAGAGTAAACATAAAAACGATAAAAAAAAGCACCGGAAATAGGTTTAATTCCTATTGTCCGCTAACCGAATGATCAATATATTGCGCATTTTTCGGAACTTGGCTCGGGATAGGCGTGGAGCGCGTTCGTCAGGTTTGTCTGCCCCACTGATACTAAACTAGATTTATTCTTTTCCGAAGGGATTGGCAAACAGTCCGTAGTTTTCCTATTCTTCCTAACGCCTTCCTGATCTGAGAAGATAGGCTGACAACCAACTTCCCGTCGGCTAGAGGATTTGACCGAATTTCTTCGACAAAGGGATCGTGAACTTTGCAAATTAATGACATAAAACTCAGTCTGACATCGACGCCTACTTTGACAGGAGTAAACGGGATGTTTTTGGCGTGGCGGTGGAACGTTGAAATTGTCGCGAAAAAATACGATTTGTTCCCTTAAAGGGTATGCCAAACCATACGAAACTGCTCCCAGGCACGTGATCGAACGCGTGCATGGCTCCTGCCGACATTTGCTGGCAAGACAATTGTGAAAGTCACATCATGTGGTATTAAAGTCCCCACACGAAATGCATGAAAAAGAGGACGTAACCCACATGTTGTACACCTAGGTTGTCTGGGATACAGGGCGGTTTGTATCATGTGAGTACTAGTGTCTTGCCGAAGACGAGTACTAAGTGAACAACGAAAACTTAGTTGTCACCCGGTCACACTCGATTATTCATAACTGAAGCTGATGAAAATTCAATTGATCGAACCATTTGTGTGAGGATTTGGTTGGCTAGCCCGAAAGCAAGAAACTAGCCGTCGCGATCTATCAAAACTTAACGTCAGATACAAACTTTCCGGACTTCACTCATGTATCATCGGAATTCGGGATTGACGAAAGGTGCAGGAGGCCGTCTAAATGTATAATAAAGTGTATATGCAGGGGAAAGGAGGGAAACCAATGATCCTGCTGTGTTGCTTAATAAGTTTGTGGTAGGACGCCCAACACCAACAAAAAAAATTGTCAGTATGGGGAAGCGAACATTTTGGGTGAAACGACATGAGTTTAACGCGTTCGAATGCTGTTAGCTGTCACAGATCCCCGACTGAGCGAAACTGTGTATCTGTGACATTTTCTCGGTGCCATGCAATCCGAAGAAACGATGGGCCAGAGTTGGGTCCGAGCCGAAGAGTTCCCCCGACCAATAAATTTCCTTAACTATTGAGCCAGCTCGAGCTCTCAAATCTGTCAATATGATATAAATAATGAAAATTTGTCTGGAAAAGGGGACAGAGGTTCGATGGATGTTAAGCTGATCACAGTAACTGCTGTTAACATCTTCAGAAGGCAAAGAAGTGAACAGCATGGACACTGATACATAGTATTTTACGGAACGGCTCGGAATAGCTCAGGGGTTGAGGCGCGAAATGAATGACTGCAAGGTCCATTGGTCGAAACCAACTTCAACACCTCGATTGCTCCTGTTTTGGACTTGGGCAACTTGATAGTAGCTCAGTCCTCGTACTTCCTTCGGGTGGCATAGCAACTATGCATGGAATGTGTGCCACAACTGAACGGTTATTATTACAAAGGAATGGCTCCAAAGCAAAAAGCCAGGGCTGTTAACGAAGCTCTAAATCGAAGAAGCCACAAAGTGGAGTCTGGGGACCAAGTGCTGCTGTTAAGATAGGTGAACAGCGTACGCTAAGTCTCCTGAGTAAGGCACTTTTAGAACACGTGAATGGTGTTCAAAGCCCACTCGATAAAACGAAAACCCGACAACTACCATAGTCACACAAAGGTAAACCTATTGAAGGGGTAACTCACACCACCCATCATAAAGTTGTCCGGAGACATGGGACGTTCAACCCATTGACCGTCGACAAGATCGGTTCGATCGGTATGCAAATTCTGATGAGACCAGCCGTTGGTTTGCATGTACCCAGTGGCCATCTGGATTGAATCGTCCATCTTGGGCTGAACTGTTTCCTCCAGTGCACCGTTAACAAAACCGTCTTTGAGCCCAACACGACGCGGTGGTGGTAAGCGTTGGTGCTGCACAATGGTCGCCCTGTATAGATAAACAGAGGAGGAATGAGCACAGAAACGTCGGTACAGTGTTAGGGAATCAAACACAAATTCACGGGAAAACACTGTAAGAACTTTCCATTCGGACACCGCTGTTTGCAAACCATGTCAGATTGGAAGTGTATCGTGAAACCTTTACGGAAGAGGGTGAATTTTATCCAGTAAAAGAGCTATTTTTGGCAGACACGGTTTTCCTGCTAGGTGATAATCACATCTTATACGAGACACCATGTTTGATACAAAAGAAACACTTTGTGTGCGTCGAGGAGGAGAGTGTAGCATCGGTGTTGAACACTGATGTCACGCTGTCGATGGCGATGATAATGAATGGGGTCTCCTCCACAAGAAAGAGTCCTGTGTCAGATGACAAACATGAAGTGCCTTCGGCACACTGCGCACTGAACAAACCTACAGTGTGTTGAAACCTATTATCCCAAGTAAATCATCGTCGTGCATACACGTCAGTAAGACTCTATCAATACCTCAACATAATAAACCGGCATGAGGACTGTCTTCTGAATAATTAAAAAACGACCCGGCCGGGTTGGACTAATAACCACACAGGTTGAGACAATCGAGTGCTTACATGCTCTACCTGAAATTACAATAACTAGTTGGAGCTCGATAAATATTGGAATATCAAACGTTGCTCCGTCTTTTCTCTGCCTCCAGAAAACATTGCGAATCCGTCACAAAGAGACTGGACATGGTACAACGGTTTGTGTGCCTCTGTGACCCACTGAACTATACTGAGTGGTGTCCGCGAGACACAGAGTCACCCACACCAGGTTGGTCAATTGTTAGAGGGCTGACGAACACAATCTCCTGGCCCTCCAGGTTGAGGGTTGGAACATGTGTGGTGACGTGTTCCGTAAAAAGGCAATGTACCTGCATTTCCAGCTCAACACCGCTACCGTGCGGTTAGGCTTTTGAATCGAAGGCTTTGTTTGAGGACCCTAATCGTCCTCCTGTCTAGATGTGGGCGTCCGGCAGTATCCCAGCCCACGTACAACCATGACATTCATAAACTAATATTCTCATGCCGCATCGGCCGTCGCGTTCCCAGCCCACGACCATGACATTCATAAACTAATATTCTCATGCCGCATCGGCCGTCGCGTGGTGCAATCAGCCCCGTCGCCCTACTTGCTGCATACAACAAGGCGGGTGAGCGAAAACATGCTATTGCTGACGCCTCCCTTCTTACACTTTCACGTTTTCCATCTTTCACCACCCCCCACCCAAATTTGAATACTTTCTTCGCAGGTCCCAGCTCTTGGACTGACCATTTTGCTCGCCCTGTATCACACTCAGCTGCAGCTTCTGTACGTCCGAGTTTAGTGACAACTCTGAACACTTCGAAGTCTTTTCCAAACCCTCAAATCCTGTCAACTTAGCCTTCTTTAATGTTCGCACACTGAAGCAAGAAGGTCAACAGGTGAATCTTGATCGAACGCTGGATTCCCTCTGCATCGACTTATGTTGTCTGTCAGAAACAAGGATGCAGGACACAAGTACTGTGATCGAAGTGACTTCCCCCTCGCTCTCTTCCAGGTTCTGGCTGCACACCTCTTGAGATGCAGGGATTGCTGCTGGATATGCTGGGGTGGGTACTGTACTGAGCGACCGAACGGAGGCGTCTCTACTTGATCGAAACACGTTGATAGTCGCCTCTGTGAGGTCCGCTTGGAAACATTTGTGAGAGAACCCAGAGGAAGTGAGGTTCATCGCACCTTGTTTATTGTTTCCGCTTACGCCCCAACTGACTGTAGCTCTGAATCTGCCAAGGACAGCTTTTATGACGCTCTAGGTACCCTTTTGCAGCGGACTAAAATCTCAGGTATCATTGTGGTTGCTGATGACAGGAACTCCTAAGGTAAACTAAGCGCTGCTGAGGCCCCATTAAGTGGTTACCTTGGATTAGACATGAGACGCATGGACAACGGGGAGCGCTTAATTCAGATATGTGCCGATCAGACTGTTCTTTGCAGTACGGATTTCCGGAAAAACGGCAATCGCTTGACAACGTGGGGCCCACCAACAGACCAGCCACGAATCCAAATAGACGACACCAGTTATCGGCAGCGACAGTCAATCACCGCCTGTCACTTCCTCTGGAACACCAGCGTGGACTCCGAACATGAATTCGTACGCTGCTGTTTTTCATTGAGCTAGGTCTAGGCAAAACGCGCACATATCGCTTAGCCACTGAACAGCCAGTGGACCCAAGAACCAAACGAAATTATAAGAACTAGCCCACCGAACGCCCGCCGGATGGTCCGATGTCGGATATAAACGTTCACTGGGAAAAAATACCCAAAGCGCTACTCAAAGCCGAAACTTCTGTTTGAGGTACAACCCAATCAACATCGTCTAAACATTGGATATCTGATAGGACCGTGTCTTTGCTGGAGACCTGGAGACAGATTCCACCTGGCCGCCACCACAACTCCACCCGGCGTATCATCCAACACCAAGTGGAAATGAGTGTCCGCGCAGACCGAGAAGCTTGGTGGACCCGAAAGGTCGAAGAAATGGAAGGTGCAAAAACTGCTGCAAACGTCTGCAAGCTGTTCCATCTGATTCCACGGACTAGACCTTGGAAGCCTCTTGTCAGCGAAATAATCAGGGACCAAATGGCTCTCTGATATCCAGCACCGCTAGGCACAATAACTCGAACAAGAATTCATTTAACCATCTGCTAATTCAAATCACGACTGCCGAACTTTAACACACAGATGACCCGTAACCGCTTAGACTCAGAAGCGTCAACCCGCTGATGGTCACGATGACCCTTCTGTTCAAGAAGGGCGGTAAATGCCTCAGCCAGTGCCTGTTTAGCCAATTTGTGTCTATCTGGGTGAAGGAGAATGTCCTAGATAACTGCGATGGTTCGATAATAGTGTCCATTCTCAGAAAGGGTACTCGCAGTGAATGTCGTAACCCCATGGGTTTTAGTTTGAACCCTGCTGTAACAAGGTTTCTGGTGTCACTGATTCTTCGTCATCTTACGACGGCACGCGAAACATTGACCCGTGAGAATCTCAAATCCTGTCAACTTAGCCTTCTTTAATGTTCGCACACTGAAGCAAGAAGGTCAACAGGTGAATCTTGATCGAACGCTGGATTCCCTCTGCATCGACTTATGTTATCTGTCAGAAACAAGGATGCAGGACACAAGTACTGTGATCGAAGTGACTTCCCCCTCGCTCTCTTCCAGGTTCTGGCTGCACACCTCTTGAGATGCAGGGATTGCTGCTGGATATGCTGGGGTGGGTACTGTACTGAGCGACCGAACGGAGGCGTCTCTACTTGATCGAAACACGTTGATAGTCGCCTCTGTGAGGTCCGCTTGGAAACATTTGTGAGAGAACCTAGAGGAAGTGAAGTTCATCGCACCTTGTTTATTGTTTCCGCTTACGCCCCAACTGACTGTAGCTCTGAATCTGCCAAGGACAGCTTTTATGACGCTCTAGGTACCCTTTTGCAGCGGACTAAAATCTCAGGTATCATTGTGGTTGCTGATGACAGGAACTCCTAAGGTAAACTAAGCGCTGCTGAGGCCCCATTAAGTGGTTACCTTGGATTAGACATGAGACGCATGGACAACGGGGAGCGCTTAATTCAGATATGTGCCGATCAGACTGTTCTTTGCAGTACGGATTTCCGGAAAAACGGCAATCGCTTGACAACGTGGGGCCCACCAACAGACCAGCCACGAATCCAAATAGACGACACCAGTTATCGGCAGCGACAGTCAATCACCGCCTGTCACTTCCTCTGGAACACCAGCGTGGACTCCGAACATGAATTCGTACGCTGCTGTTTTTCATTGAGCTAGGTCTAGGCAAAACGCGCACATATCGCTTAGCCACTGAACAGCCAGTGGACCCAAGAACCAAACGAAATTATAAGAACTAGCCCACCGAACGCCCGCCGGATGGTCCGATGTCGGATATAAACGTTCACTGGGAAAAAATACCCAAAGCGCTACTCAAAGCCGAAACTTCTGTTTGAGGTACAACCCAATCAACATCGTCTAAACATTGGATATCTGATAGGACCGTGTCTTTGCTGGAGACCTGGAGACAGATTCCACCTGGCCGCCACCACAACTCCACCCGGCGTATCATCCAACACCAAGTGGAAATGAGTGTCCGCGCAGACCGAGAAGCTTGGTGGACCCGAAAGGTCGAAGAAATGGAAGGTGCAAAAACTGCTGCAAACGTCTGCAAGCTGTTCCATCTGATTCCACGGACTAGACCTTGGAAGCCTCTTGTCAGCGAAATAATCAGGGACCAAATGGCTCTCTGATATCCAGCACCGCTAGGCACAATAACTCGAACAAGAATTCATTTAACCATCTGCTAATTCAAATCACGACTGCCGAACTTTAACACACAGATGACCCGTAACCGCTTAGACTCAGAAGCGTCAACCCGCTGATGGTCACGATGACCCTTCTGTTCAAGAAGGGCGGTAAATGCCTCAGCCAGTGCCTGTTTAGCCAATTTGTGTCTATCTGGGTGAAGGAGAATGTCCTAGATAACTGCGATGGTTCGATAATAGTGTCCATTCTCAGAAAGGGTACTCGCAGTGAATGTCGTAACCCCATGGGTTTTAGTTTGAACCCTGCTGTAACAAGGTTTCTGGTGTCACTGATTCTTCGTCATCTTACGACGGCACGCGAAACATTGACCCGTGAGAATCAAGCGGGATTTCGACCGCGTAGAGGCTGCATCGTCCACATCTTTACACTCAGTCAGGTGTTAGAGCAACGCTATATGTACAGACGATCCACAATATTGATATTCCTTGACTTCAACGGTGCACTCGATTCTGTCAATCGTTGAATGCTGTTAAGTGTACTTGCGCCACAGGGTAATTCTCAGATGTTTGTGAGCATAAGCTGGCCCCTATATTCACATACTTCTGGGCAAGTCGGACTGTATGGTGAGCTGTCCAAAAGCTTCCCTACAGAAAGTGTTGTCCGGCAAAATGTCAGCTCTCTCTGTTCTTGTTCAACTTCGTCATTGATGAACTAATGAGGCAAGTGGTGAAAGCACTTCAAATCGTTATTGGCATGAACGTTACCGACCTGGAGTAAGCTAGGGATATTATCCACATCTTTGAAGACCAAGGCGAAACACAAACCCTATCAAGTAGATTCACCACCACCATAACATCATTATGTGTGCGCCTTGCATGCTTCATAACGCTCCGTCTCTAGACGTACTCCTTACAATTCAAGGAAAATCACTGGAAGTTGTAAAGAATTTCACGTGTTCCGGAAGTTGCATTAGCTCTGCCGGAAGTGTGTCTGATCTAGCCAGTGCACGAACCCCAAGAACCCGAATCACGTTTGCTAATTTACGTCACTTGTGGCGTCCAAAAGGCATATAACTGGGTTTAAAGGGTCAGCAGGCTACAGCAAGGGCTGTATCGTTGTCTGGTTGGGACACATGCCCTCTGAAGACAAATGACGTGAGAGGTAATTCGACTTTTAACCAAGAATGCCTCAGAAGTGTTGCTGGTGTCAGATGGCGTCAATGAGATTGTAACGAGGTGATCAGAAAACGCATAGTTGGTTGTGCAGCATCATCAATTGTGATGACTCCGTCATGCGTTAAACATGCGGAAACATGATCTACGCAGACTAGTGCTGTTCTCCGTGCCTCCTTCAGAACGGCGCAAACCATGAGACGCATAAAATATTACTTGGCGGAACGATGTGAGACTATGAAGGGTTTGGGTATTGTCAGTGGGGGCCACCTTCCAGGATGGGGTCCCTCTGATCCTTCCTCTGCTTACATGGAAACACTGTAGGAAATGGCGGCTGATCGATTTCGGTGGCGTCCGTGCCGTCAGTTTTTTTCCAGATTGTCTGATAGAGCCCTTGGGAGTGTAGGCATTTCAAAATGCTTGACATAGGCCAGCACCAGGCCCACTCATCCACTCTTTTCACTTTTTTTCACTCCAAGGATTTGAACATACTTAAATAAATTTCGTGTTTGTATGGCAATGAAGCTGTGTGATGATGATGAATCTCGTAAATGCCGCGTCAAAATATCCAGAAAATTTGTGCGTCAATGCTGGTGGCGTAGGCGCTCCCGTTTGAGAGCCGATCGGTGTGGATCACACCTTACTTGACATTAGTACTTTTAGGTGCTCTTGGTCGTTTTTTTTCCAAATCAATCGGAGACACAAAGCGTCGCGATATAAGCGCGAGAAATGACTCGGTGTCATCTTAGGCCGTACAAGGGGACGTCTAGAAAGAAATTCGAAAACAATCGGACCATTTCACTTGGCACTGAGTCATTTCCAGATTACATTTAGAACACTACCAAAGAGGAAGAAAGTGTGAAGGGTGTGGAGATTGTGTTAGTCCACCTTTAGCAGTAAAAGAAACATCCACGAATTAGAGATTGTCTCGCAGAGTAGTTCGGGACGCGGGTACATTAGAAATAAGCCCCAATTCATATAAACGGGCTCCTCGACTGGGATGTTTCTTCGCGTGAGTAGCACAGAACTTGCTGTGGGTTGATCAGTAGAAGTACGCTTAATTAGTCAGGCGCTTCGCTGTCGTCATAAGGTCACTCCTCATTTTGTCAAAGAAAAAACAGATTGTGGAGAAAGTTTAAAAGAAAGTAAGCAATGAGGAAGGCTCGTACCGGACCAGGAGATGAGATTTTCACGACTGTAACAGTAAACATGTGCTGCATTACGGGTAATCCGGAACAGAAAAGTTCATGTTTAGTTTTTGTTTCGTTTGGAATCTTAATGTCAACCTACGGCACTGGGGTTTATAGGATTCTACATACTACAAATTACTTCCACAGTCTTCTTCGTTCACTCCGGATTAGGGTCGCACACGCGCACATCATTTTCTCAGTTCTCTATAATTCTTGAGGACAATAAGCTGTCACTCTGCAATGTCTTTGAAGCTGTACACATGCATAAGATTCAATGACAGGAAGTGCGTCACTTTACGTCACTGATTGGCACACAGACGCACGTACACACACACACGAATCCATCTCCTTGTTGTTTCTATATTGTCGCGTTGGAGCAAGTGACATATGCAATCGTTGAGAGCAACAAGCTAATCAGAGCTAATCTCACTCTGAGTGAGCTTATTGAAAGTTTGTTCGTACTGTCATAGCCGTTGATTGAATCAAAAACACAGGAACGATGATGCGAAGCGGGTGAAGAGCAGGTAAACAACAAACAAACCAAATCTTGTTGCTCAAGGTTTAGCTATCGCTTAGATCACATTGGTGTTCTTAAGGGAATGATACTAGAACGAGAATGTCAGCGGAAAAGGTTTTGTGCTAGTCCGTGGTCGAAAGAATACAGAGCTGACGTCATTCGGAAGTACATCACATACCGGTTTGACATTTGATTAGCTGAACCACAGATGTTTATGTGCTGCTATTATTAATTTCATTTCTCCAGGAGGCTGCACCAGGGAACATTTTTTCGAGCATGAGTTTGTCAACTGTGCAGTCTCCACCATCGTCCGACGTTTGTATGACTAGCACCTTCAGTTGGAAGTCCTAACTGGCAAGAAAGCTGGATGATGGCCATGTCTCGAAATGTTCTGACGGATTGCTACCGATTCACCACGCTCAGAGCACCGTTTATCCGAGAATCAGACAGTATGCAAAGTGGTCAAATCAAGCAAGGTGAGGAGATACACAGCATTGAAAAACATTGAAAACAAGCTGATCTACATTCGGGGTAGTTTAAAACGGATTTAAACCAAACGTTTCAGACCAACGCTGTCCAGTTATAACCCCACTTTCGAACTTCAAAAGACAATCCGAAATCGAGTATATGGACTTCTGATTAGTTAGAGTAGCGAAAACTGGGGCCTGACATTTTAGCAGTAGATTGGGGGTACGCACGAGTCCTCCAGAACAATAGATGTCGCTTTTAACTTTGGGATTTAAAACAGAACCAGACAAATCGCATTAATATGTTGTCTTTGTTAGCGGAAGTTCATGACATGATCAGGGACCGCTTCACCTTCAGCTGTTTGGGTAAAACCAAGTTACTATCGAACCTAGTGGATAGTGGTCCAACACGAACGTGTCAACATTTGTTGGTCCGAAACAAAAACCGGATGCTGTCTAAGAATTACACCATACACGGCTGGGCTGAATAGAACTTGACATTAAGAAGCCAGCAGGCTGCAAGTTTTTCTCATCACAGATAGGAAGAACTAGCACACTTTTGATAGCTAGTGCAGCTACAATAGTCAGACAGTCTGTGGGGAAAAACAGAGAACTTCCCTACTGAACTGCCTAGTTAGTCGCGGTTTTACGATCCTTCCCATGAATAAAAAGTATGCGGGGACCATAAATATCAATGGGCGAACATACATACTAACAAACGAATCGCATGAAGGCAACACTAACCGAGGTGTTAACTTTATCGGATAACCGATTAGATCCACTTAATCTTGTTGAATTTGTAAAACAGTTTATGCCGATGCGTGAAGAAGCAGTCCATTTGAGGGAATGATAAAGGTGAGGAACATCTGCTACCACTTTACTGAACTGATACGATACAATGAGACACTCGAGTGCAGTTGTATGGAAGTTTAATGGCAAACGATGTCTATAATAGGGCTCCGAGAAATTCAAGCCACATAGTCGTTGAGGCTATTGCGGTTGGTGAAATTATGAATAGTTCGCAGCGCGCTTCAGGCGATCAAGAAGAACAGCATAGAAGGACCGGACAACCATTGAGATATAATCCTATCCCAGCGACTTATTCAGGGACACTATAGCATCTAACAGGATTGAGCCTTCTTGGGGTCTTACTGATTGGAGGTCTGGCCTACTTCGGATCATCATTCATCGTCATCGACTGCAATACATACTGGCGCTGAACTGCGTTCGGATCCCTTTCATCCAATGAATGGTGGTGAGCAAACGATTCACCGAAGGCCATGAATAAACGACCGCAATCAAGGGAGCTCAGATCGTCCGTTGCGCGGGAGTTACACCCACCAAAAATTAAGCGCAAATATGCACTACTGACTCGTTGCTTTTAACAAACCCGGATTTTACTGCAGTGAGAATACCGAAGGTTGGACGGGAGGTCTTAAGGTAAATAAGCGAAGTAGGTGAGTTAGGTTGTTTACTTCTGAACGAGATCAACCAAGATGTTACGGTTGGAGTCAAAGCACGGGCCCTCCCATCAGGGACTTGCGAATCCACGCAGCACTTATCACATACTCTGAATTAGAGACCCCAGCATTGAGAAAAAGTATAGTCCTAACCACTGCCTTGACACTCCTTCCTAGCACTTGACACTAAGATCTACGGAGGTCCCATCGACACAGTCACTAGAACAGCTTTGACCGAAATGCTATCACTTACTGCCGTACGACTGGATGGAACAAGTATGCTCCCAGAAGTGTTCTGCCAATTTGTTCCTGATTTATAAAGAGCACTGTATGGAATCACTGTGTATATAAAAACCGCTGTGAGCACACAAGAAACAGATTATATATTCGTTTTGGTTGTAACAGCACATGGCGTTATCGCCAAGGCATAGCTAAGACACTCCTCAAACAGCAAACAAGTGAGCACATCATCAGGATTAATTCACATTCGACTACGTTGGTTTGCAGTCACATTTAAAAACGTACTTTACTTCCCACATGGTTTGCCAACAGACAAGCTACACGAGCAACTGATGAGTCTGGTGCATGAATATCGATTCAAGTAAATGCTCACGAGAACCGACTAGCCGAAGAGCACATGGTCAGCCGACCAGGCGTGAAAAAGGTGAACACGAGCGTTCTTGATGAATGAACAATCCGCTCAAGTACACTAGGAAAACTTTTCTACCTTTTGAGATAACTTTTGTTGTGGCCGTGAGGTGTGAGATTCGAAAATCTTAACCGAATAAATCGGGACCGACACGAGGCGTACCTATCTCAATCAGCCACACAATATGGAATTATGCCTGTCATTTCCAGTGACAAGGCTTGCCCCACAAAAGAAATACAACGCTTTGGTGGAAAACTGTGTAAACATGTGATATGAGCCTGACTTACTTTTCTGCCCGAACGTTCTCCTCATACATGGCAGATTCCTCGTCACCTTGTAGGCCTGGGTAGTCCTTTGCCTTTTGCTTCTTTGTGATTATATCCACATAGCCAGCAATAAGTTGTGAGATCTGCTCTCCCTCTGACGTCTGAGCCGTGTAACAGTCGTCCGGAGAATACTCGCCAAAATCCTGGAATGAGTATGAAGCAGAAAAATGAGATCAGATAAATGATCAGAAACATAATCCTTCAGCTGCAACAGCCTCCCAGTACCTAGCTGTCATGCTACCCGAATACGAGCACGAAGGCTGAGTTAGTGCCAGGTTGCTCAAGCCTAGAAAGAAGCGGTCAAGACACAGAGGTTGAGTTCGAACCACGAATACTTCGGTCAGTAAATTCGCGCTTCAATTATTGAGCCATCTCAAGCTTACAATCTGACAGATTCTCCCTCCGACGTCTGAGCTGTGTAACAGTCGTCTGGAGAATACTCGCCAAAATCCTGAAATGGGAATAAAGCAATCAAAAGATAATCAGAAACATAATCCTTCAGCTGCAACAACCTTCCAGTATCTAGCTGTTATGCTACCCGAATGCAAGCAGGAAGGTTGAATTAATGCCAGGTTGCGCAAGCCTATAACGGTTGAGTTCGAACCACGAATACTTCGGTCAGTAAATTCGCGCTTCAATTATTGAGCCATCTCAAGCTTACAATCTGACAGAATTCAGTAGTCGATCCAAATTCATGTTCCACTAGTGTGTTGAATGTTACTTGCCAAGCTCAACAGAGGGAAAAACAACTGATTTAGATAACCGGATGTACACTGACATCGAACGGGTTGAATCAAAGTTCGTTTGTAGCGTTTATACTACTCTATGTAAGTCCTGTGGGTCCTGTTAGAGTAGTTACGACATATATAATATCACGTCACAAAAAAAAGGACCCGGTCAGTCAACTAAAGCCACCTGACTTTCAGACGACTGCAATTTGAAGTCGGTGATGCAAGTCACTGTGACCTAGTCCGTAATTTCGTTCCACTCACTCTCCCATGCGCCAATGCAATATTTTTCAATACAACACTGGGTAGTTAGAAAATGAAGCAGGATAGGAGCGATAACCAGATTGAATTCCGGGATTATTAATGAACCTAAGATATTTCCGTGCACGGTCGGTATGCCGATCACTCGCACAGATGCGTGAAACCTATCGATTTTCATCATACCATAGACATGAACCGGGTAGGCCGAGATGTGAAAAGCCTGTGGGGAAAACAGCTGCAGGGATGGGATCCCATTGAAGGAGGAATGCCCTTCGCTCCAAAGTTATTTTCATAGTAACCTTCGCTGTCCACAGCATGAGAGGAGCGAGCTTGGACATCAGACCAGATACTACTCATATGCTTCATCAACAGTATACAGTGTTGCACCAGTTGTTGAGAATAGGGAGTTCTGGATAGCCGGGAAAGTGAGTAATTCAATGCAAGCAATTGTGATGATCGGAACATGCGTAACAAACACATTGGTCGATAGCTGCAGTGGCGGAACTTGCGTTTCCGTATTGCACAATGCAAGTGAATGATTTTCACATCTGAATTTCATCCTTCAAGACAGATTCGAAAAAGCACAGGCATTTAGTCCTGGTTGAGAATCATCATCGGTGTACACCTCACAAATCTCTAGCGGAATTCCAATCCGCAATATCCAGGATGGGAGTGTGAGTACTACTACTAAGTTACAGATGAACGGTTAGCAGGGCAGCGGCCTTGAGTCTATGGGGAATAAAATCCTTTCAGTCATTCCGCTTACGTGATGTTCAATAACCATTCGAACGATAACATTCGTCTAAATGACTGACAAGGTCATCAGTGACTTGATCTCGCAACTGGATTGTTAAAGCTGCCATTCTTGAGACAGACTCAAACGGACTTGGACAGTGTGGCAGATTCAAGTCATTTGAAATGGCGGGCCACTTCTATCCATCAAAACATTTCCAACCTAACGCTGCGACGGCCATTACGTAAGTTTCGACAGACAGTTGCTCAGTTCCAGACTTTCCCAGTTCCGATGTTCACAGCACTGAAGTTAACTAACACCGCTTACCAGATCAAATGTTCACAGCCCTGAAGTTAACTAACACCGCTTACCAGATCAAAACGCTATGGAACACAACACAACTTCGACGAAAATTTCGCACTTTAAAAGCAGGACGTTCGAAATGGGAAGGATGGAAATTAACCAAATGAATTCCAAACTCATGTTTGGGTGTCGATTTGGAATCACAAAAATCCAAGCATGGAAGCGGTGCCAGTGGTGTATGAGACGTTGGTGAGGTCACCCGGATTGGTAGCCACATTGTCAAAGCACCATTTTACTCTATGAGACATCAACGTAGCACATTCGCCCAGCTTATCCAGCGATACTCGATAAGTTGGTTTATTCCAGGATCAGCAAGCAAGACGTGCTACTTGGGGTAGATATTGCATGCCTACACAGCCAACGGTCAGAAATATGCTTCAAGAGTAAATGCATAGAGATGAAGGAAAAACGGAGAAAACTGCTCCCGCGTGTTGTGTCACACTGATGGTCGGCGCATGTCAGCCTGTGGTGTTCATTAGCTTCTGCGAACAGTTTCGCATGTCGAATTCATGAAAACAAACACGGCCTTATGACAATATAACAATCATATTTAAGAAAAAGTCTTCTAGAAGTGTGCATGAGAACAGGTGGTCATGAGTGATCAAGAAGAGTACAATTTTGGCGGTCCGGATGAACGGATGAGCTACTGGAATGATATAGAAGGAGAGTGGTCGGTTTTTCTCCCATCAAGCCTTCTTGTTGGTTTGGGAAGTCATTTTTGCTGAGTGTTATTTCGAAATGCATAGAGAAGAAAATCAACAGGCTCGTAAGCGCGTAAGTAACGCGAATCCCCCAGTGCGTTACTGGTGGGCAGCTGAATACCGTCTAAAAAATCATGCTTGTCGCTTCACAATACTGGCCGGGATTTGAATGTCCAGGGACTACCGGATTCAGGAAGACAGCCAAAATCTTAAACACATTAATGAACCGCCTAAAATATGATGGAAGGAACGAAAGAAATCTGGTCGGGGAGATGTTTTTCGTTTATTAATTTGTTGATGCGACAAGGCTGACCTACGCCTAAAAGTATTGTTGCGGGATGCTTACTTCTACGGACAGATTACATATATTTGCTAGTATTGACGAGATCCTAGATTCAATTCTAGATTTCGTCCTACACGGCGAAGTCATTTCATCCTCGCTGGGACTCACCAGTAGTGTGAATCTTATAAACCGCGAAGCCGATTTTGTTAAAGAGAATAAATGTTAGTTCGTTTAATGTGATCATTTCTAGTGACGGTCCACGGTAGCTTGAACAGTATTTCGTTCCCTAGAACCATATCTCGCGTGGCAACTGGAGTTTCATGTCTGTCCGAAATTCCGATGGGTAGTATGCAACATTCCCAGCTATGCTTTCGAAGCAGGTTAGGGAATGAAGGGAAAAGAGGGTGGCTAGGATAGTATTTTGTGTTCCACACTACCTGCAGTGCTATTTGCCTTTGGTGGACATATTGCTTTCCCCTTGAAAAGGGAAACAAACGGTGGTGTGCCTCCAGAAAACCGATTCGTATCGAAGGTAAGGGTGATGGTGTATAGATGGGGCGATTAACTCGGCACAGTAGGGCAGGTGTCAGACAAGTCTGTGGCGTTAATGTAAGGAAGGCAGTCACCGGTCTGCAAGAACTTAACTTGACCAGACAACACAAATCAAGTGTCTTTGTTCACATTTATGACAAGATTGCAACGAGGTCACACAGAAACATGTACGCATGATTGGTTGGCGGCAGAACGTGTATATATGCACAATCCACCAAAACAAGTATTAAGAATGACTCACCATGGTGAATGCGTGGAGAGAGGCCGCCCAGCGCGAAATTGAAGTCAATGGCCAAATCTTCAAAACCTCCTTCGTTTTCTCGTCCAACCGAATCACACTGTCCTTGGTGACCCCAAGCAGACGGGGTATCAATTTGTTTTTGCCTTTGATACGTTCCTGACAGGTTCGAATGAAAGAAGATAACATAGGCCACCAGAATACGGTCGCATGAAGTGGAAGGATACACGGACAACAACCAAAGAGAATGTTATCAAACTTACCGGGGTCACCGATAGGTTAGTCGTGCTGAGGAATGCACGTAGATCGATCAAAGGCAAGGGACCAACTACCAGTAGGTGAGAGAAACTTTGAATCACACAACTGTTGCTTTGGTGCTAGAAGTCGCTTCACTGCATTAACAAAAGGTGGACATTAATCCAACATTCGGAAACTTTTGCTGGACTCGTAATCCCGTTTAGGCTTGGACAGCCCTCCTGTTTGTTTCGGGTGGCATGGCACCACGACACCAACAGGGCCTTTACAGCTGAAGAACAGCTGTAATACCGCCATCTTCCGATTATAATGTGAGGTGGAAAATATGGGTAAACACATGCAGATCAAAAGAATACGTCTCATGACCCCACTGCTCAATCTACAGTAGAGCTCTTCTGTTCGATTGTGCATTTTCGAAATACACCGAAATTCTTCTTTGGCGGAAATATGTTTTGGTGATTAGAGTGACTAAGAAGCACCTCGCTGTCTACGCTGGTGTGGAGAAATTCCAGTTGTATTTGGTTGCTTATAGGTATGCCGTGGCGCACTTCGTTTCGGTTCGATTTAATTGGAGCAGAGATCTGATACAGTATTCTCTCTGCGAGGGAACATATTTTTCAGAACCAGTGAGGGCACACTATATAGCCCCACAATTAGTCGTTCACTCGATCAATTTGTCAGCTATAAACCGTGTACTACAGGCAGATTGGTTAAAGCCGCTACAGTTTCGGAAAATGGGAGTGTGGGAGATACAGCCAAGCCTCAGGGCGATGCCACGTTCAGTTAGTTCAGGGAACTGAGTAGCTACGCAATAAATTTGATGCACAAGCACCACTGACTGCGCGATTGGGCCATTTCTGCCAATGAGCTGAGTCCCGCGGTCCCCAACCAGGGAGGCGGCAGTTGCCGACCTGACTCTCTTCTCCCGTCAGTGTTTTCATACTCTGTTGCCAGGTCATACATTTTCCACCTCTCGGTCGCTTCCAGCACAGGGCTCGGCGAAAAGAGCTCTGCGAGGCAAATGGTCTTCTGGCATGCGGAGTACATGTCCCAAACAGCGTTAACTATAAAGCGTGAGTAACTCACCTATCGCCGGAGAGTTCCTCCTTCCTAAGACCACCTGGCGTACCTCAGCATTACTAATCCAATGTTCCCACCATATATGACCAATACTTCGGAGAAACGATCCGAAGGTGTTCCCTCGAAGGAGGATAATAAGCCAATACAATAGCGTTACGAACATGTGAGGTTCGTGCTGAAATGTAGCCACAAGAACTTTACTCTGGGTAGAAACACTGTACGAACCAAATTTCTACACTGACCGATAATTTTATCGGGCTTATATCGAATGCATGCGCTGTCAGATCCGACAACACTTTATTAGCTTGAGTGAGTCACAACTTATGCCAGTATGCTTGTGAACAGACGAAGTATAGCAGGACGTCCTCGGATAATTTCTGCCAAACGGCATACGGTAAAAGAGTAATTAAACCTCCAAGCAAGTGGAGCGTCATGTTTTCTTTGGCGAGACTATTGATGAAGGAGAAATCGAGGTGAACCACACTGGAGAGTGTAAGTCAGACAGAAAGATACATAATATGGTGGGGGACGACAGAACGGTTCACAACCTAGTCTAGTCTCGGTCAGATGTACATCAATCAAATCTTACTTCCAGAAAAGTGGTATAAGAGCGCATGATCTATGTGTGCTGCTCTTGATGAAGTGGTTCGGACAGGCTAAATAAATTCGCTCCTACTACGAGAAAGTATAGTGTAGCGTGGGCCGAAATCGACAGTCATGTGTTTTCGGCGTACAGCTGATACCGAGACAAATGAAACGTGAGGACTGTAATATTCCCAGATTGTCCGAGAATAGATAGCTGGAACGGCGGCACTCCTGTTCAATGGGATTCGCGCCTCAAACAGTGCGCTATTTCGTGATCCACAGGAACAGAAGGTTTTAGGGTCTGACGAGAGTCGAAATCACCATCGTATCTCATTAGGTTGGTGTACTAGCGACCAAAGTCAATCCATTCGATGTCAGTCCCGAAAGTGGAGGGAGTGAAGCGAACAATAGGTTAGTGTACATATGTTCGCACGCACCGGAGGAGATGTTCTCTAAGGAGAAGAATTTCGGTCCGTCTCATAATGCGATTTCTTACAGATCAAGAGCTGGAGATGCATCACCGAACAAACTGTGGAATAAGTGTACGCGAAGTACTCGTGATACTAGGGCATCCCAAAAAACTTATGTCCCCAATTGTTTGGACTGCAAATGTGGGAGTGAAGACTGAAGCCAATTCTGCTTACCTTCACCAAAAAGAATGTTATTCCGTAGGTTTTTAGGGACCGACAAAACTGGCAGTACTTGACCTTGGCTTCAATATCCGAAAGCCCCGTGAACTCGGCGTGTTGTTGCAGAATTTTCTTCTCCAAACTGCGGATCTTCGCATATTCTTTGGGCAGTAGATCTTTCAAACTGAGACGTGCACGGGAAGAGATGAAAGACAAACCATCATATGATCTGGGACAGATGAGATGATTTGAAAATGTCATAAAAGAAGAGTGAGAAAAACAGAGCCGATGTATGGGCATTCAGTACCGCTCATTGATCGACCGGAGTGAGCAAATGATAAATAGTAAAAAGTTGCAATAAGGAATTCGTTGTTGAGGGAGGATTCCAAGAAACGGAGGACTTAGATGGAGACCCAATTAGTCAAGTCGGTCCAAAACAAAGCAGAGGAATTTTCGGCAACCAATAACAATTACGGCACAGAAATTGCCAAATTTCTCTTTGCGAAGGAAAATAGACAGTCTGCGTCCACAAGAAGACTGGATGACACTGAAATCTTCGTCAGGATGACATACTTACCGGTCGTCTAGAACACCAAAAGTTCAAATTACGAATATCGAAGATAGACATTCATACGCTTTAAGTGAATGAGACGTTGCCTATTGTAGATGGCTTAATATGCATCTTGAGGTGTTTTAAATCGGTACATAGAGTAATCAAGCTTACAGCAGAAGGGTGGGCAGAGGCTTCGTTGCTTCTGAAATTCGAGTAAAAGCAGAATTATCTGACATAGCCATAGCGCACTGACAAAAAACGCTTCGCCAAATATTGCTGTCGAGGGGTTCATCTCAAACACTAACTGTTCATCCACGCTATAAACTCATTCACCCGTTGCAGCACATCAGAGTATGGTGGATAAAGACAAGCAGTAACACTGAAGAAGCATAGAGCCCAACTCCTCGACAGCCCACCACCGGTTTCGATCCCGCTAGGGCAGGTGTGCGCAGTCCCCGTCAAACGTGTTATACTTGGACCCAAAATGCACGAAAATTGACTTGGAGACTCATTCACACACAAACTTAGTTTTCATGGAAGACTCACATGAATCCCAGCTAGATATCTGGCTTTTGATGTTCTTCTTCAAGCGAAAGATTCAGCTGGGATTCAGATGACCCTCCCGTGAAAACCAAATTGGTATGCAAATGAGTGTATTTGTTGAATTTTAGAGCCTGTACTTTCTGAATCTGAACTGAAGCAAACAAAGAGGTTACGCGATCTATGGCCACGTATCTGGCCAATACGGGTCACGTGACTGGCCACGAGCCTAGATTCAAACTTATCTACACAGTACAAACATAAACGAAAGCAAGTTGATTTCACTGTCTACCTAAAGCTGAGGCAATACTGATTTCAATAGCATTCAATCGCATTATCTCCCGGAGGAAACGATATTTCGTCCACAGTCGTACGCCACTTTAACGAAGTGTTCAAAATAGCCAAGGTGATGCTGAAGCTACGAACATGCCAGGTGGTTAAAGGAAAAGCTCAACGCCTCTGGTCATAGAGCAGTCTATCTATCTATATATGTGAATCCAGTTAGATTGGAAGAACCTTGGGCTTTGGAGTACGATTCTGTGCACATGTCCGCAAAGCGCTGTCTGAACAAACTCTGGACTGGTATCCCAAAACGTACAATCGGGAATGTCTCTTGAGCGTCAGACAATGCGATAACACATTTAAAACGGTATATCCTAGACTGTTCCCGAGGACATGGTACTTCGGTTAGGTTTTTTTCCTGCGTGAAGTTGTGTACCTGCAGTTTCATGATTGTACAAAATCCGGTTCTACTTATGTACTCTAAGTTTCGGAGGCGAGATGGTTCAGTGGTTAGAGTGCGAATTTACTGCCCCGAAGGTTCGTGGTTCTAACCCGACCTCTGCCTCTCGACTTCCATGGTCTAGGCTCGGATAACTAACAGTCACTCCAAACGTCTGATCCCTAATGAAACGGTCGGGGTCATAACATTTTACCTGGAATCAATAGTATGTATCGACGCACCGATCTCCGCCTCTTGGCTTCCCCTGTCTAGGCTTGGGCAACCTGGCAGTATCCCAGCCCTCGTGCTTCCTTCGGGTGGCATGGCAGCTAGGCACCGAAAGGGTGTTACGGCTGAACGGTTTTACTCTAGTTTCATACTAATCTGAACTTTGTGGAAGACAGCTTTATCGGTGTATCATGCAATCCTTGTTTGGGCTCTGAAGAATAGGCTATGAAAGGCTTCAAACCAATGCAAGGACGATTGGTGGATTCGCCATAACCCAACTATGGCCTTACCACGACACGGCCCTCGCATAACCAGCCTCGGCCCACGCTCGCCCTAAGGAGACGGGCGAATAGATCGACCGACATTGATACCGTGGCCCACTATGGTGAGTCATCGACAATCAGCTTGTGGCGCGGCGAATGCGTTTTCACATGCACACTGCTTGTTGTGAAATGCCCAGCGAATGGACTAACTGTTTGGAAACCACGAAGTGCCTTAGGGTCGAATGGAGCGATGCGTGCGCTTACGTATCATCAACAGCTGTCTCGAGGGGTATGCTTGATTGATCGAAATATAAACCGAACAATCGGACGGATACTGTACAAGAACGTCTCCCACTTTGTTATGGACTGAAAAAAACATACCACTGAGATAGGCATTCGTTGGACACATTCAAACCGCCCGTCGATGACAGTATGTTACGCACCGTATTGAAGTAGCAGTGAGGTCCTCCCGATTGTTGGTAGATGAATGAATGGCATTCATCGGACCACGATATGTATGCAGGCACTGAGGGAAGCGTCAATCCATCCACTTTTTGTGGTGTGATCAGTTCGAGGCACCAATGTCCCACTAAATGATGCCAAGAGATCGATTTTCGGTGAACGAGTGACATTTTCGATTCGGTGATCCGATCACACACCATGGATCCGCCCGTCACTATTTTGTGCGGCATCTGAATGTTTCACAGCTAACTACCGTGTTGTTTACTTGCCTGACTTCCGTTTGACTATCGGTAAGCAACTTAGGCCCTTGAATTCGCCCTGTGGGTTAATCAAGTTTATGATGAATTTGGCATGAACATCGTTTTGTACATTGGACTCATCAACAACCATTCGAATTTGTGTAACAGTTAGTCCTAACTGCTTTATCAGAGCAATCAACTAGACTGCCTCCAGGATCTTTCGTGCAGTTTTAACATGATTAGGTCTGTGTTCGGTGCTTTACAACAATTTTTGCGTTTTGGGCTGGATAGAAGGGGTGTGGCCGTTGAAGCCAGTTACCCATTGTGTTATTCTCATGGTCTTGATCAAGTCAACATACCCATTCGGAATAGGACCGAACCGGGTAATGTTCTCATAAAGAAAATGACTCACGAGGTTGCTGAAAATTCTTCACTTCCAACACTTTCTCTTTTTACCAATTAAGAGACAAGTTTTGATACGGTACGCGGAGGATGATAGCGCTATCAAGTGGTGGGTTTACACGAAGTTCTTTTCATCAACACTCCACATGATATGGTCGAAACACCCATCTTATGTTTTAGTGACCGGGTTTCATTCAGTTTAGTTACTCTGGATACCTTGCGACATCTAGGAGCATTGTTCACTCCGGTCCAATTGACCAGGTAGTAGTAGCTGGCATACTATCTTTACAGATTTCCACTGTCTTTAAATATGCATGCCTCAACGTTGCGAATTCTGTTACAACACATCTAACTTTGTTTTATGCAGTATCAAGCAGTTTGTACAATCTCATGTTACGCTGTAGTTGGAACCTGAACTTACTCCAGTCTGTCTCTTCCGAGTACCATGCTCTACCGACTGGGCGAGATGGCTCAAGTGGTTAGAGCGCGAATTTCCTGACCGGAAGGTCCGTGGTTCGAGCCCGACCTCCGTCTCTCGACTTCCCCTGTCTAGGACTGGGCAACCTGGCAGTATCCCAGCCCTCGTGCAACCCGCTGGTGGTATGGCAGTTAGGCACCGAAAGGGTGCTACAGCTGAACGTTTTTTGTCTCCTCCGAATGAACGCTACAAAGCCTAATCGATGGCTTTCCGAGGTTTTGAGTCCATTAGAGCGCTTTGAACCACGTAAATGCGGAAAGTCCAATCTTACGTCGACTATCCACAGAGGGTATGCATGTCACCAATCTGATATGCGATTAGTATTAACCTACTGGTTTCCGACATTTTGATAGATATCTATGGAGAAAGAACGAACACCTCACTTTTCCATGTAAAATAAAACGTTAATAGCACCTATTGAATCCAGATTAGTTTAAAATCCCGTGCTTACGAGCGATATGAAACACGAGGAAGCGGTCCCCATCAGATTTATCATAGATGGACTAGCGACCGAAGATACTCCAGAACACATAGTACGCATTGCTGAGAACTGGTCTCAAGTGCTTTCCATTCACTTGTACAAGTACACTTGAGGGAATTCTCGCACCTTGACGTGACAGCACTAGACGTGGTTATAACACACATGAGTATCATGGAAGCGTCACGTGATATGCGCATTCACGAATTTTTGAACACATACCTAATAACTCAGGTAATGCAGTAGTTCTCCAGTGTAGGAAAAAAGAACGAAGATATTAGGAAATATAGCCGTGAAAGGTGCGTCTACTTTATCCATATAGAGGGAACACAACTAAACACAATCAAACATCCTCGGGGAACTAAAAAATTTGTGCATTACCACTGGGGACAATCGGCGCATCGATCAGGACCACACTGGTGACCAGCTGTCCACTACTCAGACGTACAGCCGTCCTATTGAGGATATGGGTTCAGTACTGATCATGATCAGGAAACTTCTCAAACCAAGAGGATATAACGATTAAGGCACGAAGCTACTGGTCGGAAGATATGTGATGCGAACCCAATTCCGGCTTGATGACTGCTCCTGTCTTGGTTTGGATAACATGGCAGTATTCTAGCCCTCATGCTCCCTTCGAATGCTCCGAAACAGCAGAACAAGTGGACGATTATTTTTATTACTGGTGTTCGAAAGAGACTTACAAAAGCCGCCTGAAAAATTAAGTCGAAGTAGTAAAACTCCATCGTCCGGATTGTGTCATGATAAATGCCCGCAGAAGTAACAATAGCAGACGTACGAAACGATTGATTCTTGAGGTCAACTGTAATCACATCCAGGAAGCATGCATCATACGTGCATAGCAAGCAAACGGTGACAAAAAACTGCTGACTCGACTTACTCGAGGAAATTGGCTCGGAACTTCTCTGGGTTGCAATCACCGAGTTGAATCTGGCACTGGAGAGCTGCGAGATAGATAGCCTCTTCTTGTGAGACAGGATGTGTGCCTTTGAGAATTGCATCTTTCAGCTAAATTGGGTTCGGTGGGAATGCAAACAAAACAGCGATAAGGGAAACTTTCGTAGGGAGATACAACGCCACACAGCGGTTGCCATGGTAGCACAGTCATAGAAGCAGGGGAAGATATAGGTGGGATATGTAATTTAGGGTTGGTTTCACAAATGAATGCACAAAAACAACGATGAATGACATCCACAGAAAGCAGAACATGGAAAAGAAAAGTGCTTAAGAAACGCGCTGCGTCAGGTGACCGCTGGTCACACGATCCCAGTTACATGAAATCAAATTACTGTTTGGTGCTCGAGTTAGCTCAGTGGTTCACGCGTTGACTTACTGACTGGAAGGTGAGTGGTTCAAACTCATCTCCGGCATCTCGACTACTCCTATCTTGGCTTAGAACACCTGACAGTATCTCAGGTTGCTATGGCAGCTAGGCATAGATGGACTGTTGTAGCTGAATTAGTATTATTACTATTTCAAGATTATTAAAATACTGTTTCAATATGCCCTGGTTTGGCCAAAACGGGCAGCGTTTTTTCCGTTATGCATCGGAACACACGAGCAAACGAGACAGCCAAAATCGGATCAAGTATCGCAATTAGACATGACGATTGGTGGGGCCTCACCACAAACAACTGAAGAAAGCAAATGGGGTTCAATAGCTGACTTGCGATCTGTCCCGCAAACAAAGAAAACAAAGAATGTCAGGGCTAAGCTCCGGTCAGTGTACAGTTTACCCAAGTCAATGTTACCGATTTTTCGAAAACAACTGAAGAAAAGTAAAGAGTTCATTCAGTATGATATCATTACATCTCCATTTGCTTTTCAAGAAGGTGGGAGAAACACCGAAAGAAGTGATTGGCTGAAATAGATATTGGAACCCAATACCTGGCGTGCGTATAAAATCTAAACTGACTACACACATGAACTCAGCGTTCATAGCAAACTGGAGTAGGAAAAGGTTGGAACTTCACCGGTTTTGAAAACGATCACAGCTAGAAACTGACTCATGAGCAGTGGGTGTCTGAATAAAAAAGTTCAAATCGAAAGGCGAACAATTTAAAAGAGCCCCTTGATCACCACTCTTCCAGCGATAGACACGTTTTGATGCTTTGCAGTGAAATCGGTCACAGAACGAGCTAGATTTCAGCATTACGGTGAAGTTCTCTTTCATACTACCCCGCAAAACCCTAATAGGCTGCCCAGACGATAAGCAAAAGACCGGAATTCACGAAAAGGCAAGGAAACCGCGATTCACGCGTGGTTTCGCTAGCACACAATGGTTTTTGTCAGCGAGTTGGGGATGTGCAGTGTGATCTCCCATTGGCCACCATTTTTGTCTAGCTATATCCCATACGCACTTAAGCATCGGGTTTGTCGGCGCGAGAAAGATACGTAAGGAGGAAGGAAATGGTACATCCTCCCTACCCCCCCCCCCTAAAAAAAACAGATATTCAAGCTCCCATTTTGTGTTTTGTGATCAAGAAAACAACCGACACAGGGCCTTGGGCAAGCAAAGTTTGTCAGTAGTAAAACGAACCGAGGCCTCACCTGCAGATATAGCAAATTCAGCTGGATCGGATCACGAGCATCCACATTCATATCGGAGAAGAAATAGCGCCGCTTGAGCAGCAAGACTTCGTTCTCCTCTATTCCCTGCTGCCGAAGACTTTGAGATGGGTTCAACCAGTCCACTGGAAAGGGCGTAAAGTTTTGAGGACACATGAATATAGACAGCGAAATGGCGAAGGCGGTTAGCTAAGGAACTGCGATATGGAGTCAAACAGATTAAAAGATACTACTAATGAATCTACCAAACTAGACTGTTGGAGTACGTCAAACCTCACGGTTACGTGTGTTCTGTGTACTTATACAAATTAAGTGCTGAAACTAAGAAACACAATAAAACAATCAGCAACTCTATCCTGAATCATAAATAGACGGCACTGGGGTGGAAGGGATTTCAGTGACCAGATGCAAATGCCACTCTGTCCCCCCCCTCGATATCGATCAGCATAGTCATCACCTGATTAGCAGTTCCGCACCTTTACGCCACACCCACGTTAGGCTATATCAACTTGGTTTTCATTATGTTGCCCGTCCACCTTAAAAACTGTCTACTTTCAGGCTCCACCGTATTAGTCCCCCCACATCCTTGAAAAATCGAGCGAAGTTCTGTTTTTTATCGCCTCTCCTTCCAACATCGAAGCAACTTCTCATCCGAAGCTTGACCGAGACGGATCGGATATGTTTGAACACCCAAGTTGATTGCGACACATTTGAGAAATCTGTGTCTGTTGTCGGTCCCATGGTAACAAGGATAACCTAGGCGGGGTTGCTCTAGGAATAGATTGACATCCTGGTTTGTAAGCCGTTAATTCCAGCCACATCAAAGCAAACGTTGGATTTGAGGACACTGATCCATAAATTACCACACAGAAACGGGCAATTAACGAAGAAGCATGGAATCGGAAGTAGCTCATCTTTAGTTCAACTCCTAGGTAGTTGCCGGGGTACCCGTTGACCTGGTTTATAAACTACAAGCAAATTGCTGTGTGAATGTGGATGCGCATCCTCTTGGCTCACTGACAACAGCCAGCAGGTGAGAGACGGCCTTCAGGGTCACCGACTGACTTGCATAATGGCGATTGTGGTGAATAGTGACTGAGAAAAAATTTTGATAACACCATGAAAAGGTGAAACCAGTCTATGCTGAAAAGCCGAGAGCCATCAGCAAATTTCACGAATCTCTTAGGTGATTCGAACTTGCAACACTTCGGTTAGTGGTTGAAAATAACCGTTTCGCCGCAAGCAACTGACCAGCGATGTGATGAGGTTGCAATTAGACAGCCAGGTAATTCACATTAATTGGTCACGTGTCGGCTGGCACCAGTTGCCTTCTCAGATGGAAGGTTCATACAACCTGTGGGAATTTTTTTTTATTTTCTGTGCAGAATACTTTGCATCGTAAACTGAGTTCATTTACAGGATGAAACCTCGACTGGGATCAAAATAGTGCCGGTTTGTGGCCATTTGACCGTTTTTCGCTTCAAAAAATTAACGTCACTCATCAGGTAAAACGATCGGCATACAGTTGACAAAACACCCGAATTAAGCACTAGGTTAGGCTCAGCTAACAACAGTTGGATATATGAAAGGTCGCATGGCTCCAGCCACGCTCCGTGCAGGAAGGCTCAGATGAAACATGATAAGAAAAAAATGTTAAAGACGCATTGCTTGTGGCCACAAAGAGACTGGTCTTTACCATGGTGTGGCGGTTTGTGTACCTCGACGACCCATTGAACTATATTGGGGAGTGTCCGCACAATGCTCACATAGTCTCTCATACCAGGTTGGTCCATGGGAGTGTCCGCCAATGCTCACATAGTCTCTCATACCAGGTTGGTCCATGGGTACAGGTCCGACGAACACAGTCTCCTGGCCCTCCAGGTTGGAGGCTGGAATACGTATAGCAACGCGTTCCGTAAAAAAAGTTAATGTACTTTCATTTCCAGCCGAACACCGATGCCTTGCGGTTAGGCTTTTGAGCCAAAGGCTTTGGATGTGGCTCCTAATCGTTCTGCTGTGTGGGCGCCCTGGCAGTATCCTAGAATTCTTGAATCCATGAACT
>NW_008751737.1:641134-673277 GCF_000715545.1 Opisthorchis viverrini
CTCCCAGGATGGGGTCCCCGTGACCCCATCTGTGCTTGGCTGGAGACGTTGCAAGAAATGGCGGCTAGGCGATGTCAGTGGCGTTCGTGCTGTCAGTTTCTTTCCAGATTGTCTGATTGAGCGGTTGGAGGTGTAGGCACCTCAGTATGCTTGACATAGGCCAGCACTAGGTCCCCTCCCTCACCCACTCTTTTTCTCTTCTCTTCACTGTAGGGCTTTTAATACAATCGATCGATCCAAATAGACCAGTCACTGTTCCGAGGCATCGGTCCAATCGGTCACACCATTCAAGTGTGAACATGTTCGCCTGTTCAGGCATGAAGCTTCGGATGCGCCCAGTGTGTGCTGGTGGAACAGGAGGGCTAACAGCTTCGCCTTGCATGTCAGATGTCCGCGGTTCAAACCCACGCAGATGAGTTCTAATAAGAGTCCAGTGCTTCCCAACCCCTTTGGTGTAGGTAGATTCACCAGAATGATTGGATCAGGGGACAAAGACTACTGTTCAAATGAAAGTGATGCAAGGGTTGAATTATGGTTTTCTTAAGTATACTGCCCTCATTCTGACAGTAGCGACAAAATGACAGTTTACCAACATATTCACAGGTTTCCGAAGCATGGTGCGCTGAAACTCTATCAACAAGGCAACGTTCTACCCATGTTAGATGAACCGACATGACAAGCAATCGAAAACCTTATGTGTGAGATCACTCAGGAGCATGGGTTTGTGGCTAAGCATAACGGTCTTGACTAAATACTTGTCGTGTACTGCTGTCTTGTGCGTATCAGTTGGTGGCCCAGTCAACCGATTCGGTCGGTGTGAGATAAATCCCACAACCGTGTCGTAATCCGAGGATACCTGGAGGTTGGATAGCAGAGGTAAGCCAGATGCTCAAAAGCTTATAAGAATTACTTCTGTCTACACTCGATTAATTACTGGAAAAGTAGCAACAACTAAGTGGTTCATCTACTGACGGGACCATCTTAGAACCAAAGAAAGCAATATTCCAGCATCTGAAAAAAGCGGTAACTTGTGAACAGATTAACAATAATGCCCCCTTTGAACATCGAAATAAGTATAGTTTTATAAGAAAGCAGAAGTTCAGAAGGTCCATCGGTATCTTCCTCGCACGACATGTGCTATAGAGTTGCTGGTGGCGCACTATTGTGGTACTCATTCCAGGCGCCTATTTTACCAAGCTTTGTTGCTCTCTCGGCTAGTTAAAAACGAAATCTAGAGGGATCGGATCCGGTGGTTTGCTCAGTGGTTAGAGCGTGATCTCTGGATCTCGACTTTCCCTGTCTAGGCTTGGGTAACTTGGCACTACTGCACCCTTCGTGCTTCCTTCGAGTGGTAGCTAGGTACCGAAAGGATGGTGCAACTGGACGGTTTTTTGATTACCTCTTCAATGACTTCCTCGGCTGATTCACCTGCGGATGCTCCGCTGACGTATTAGGGCATAATCCGAGTGTAATGTGATGGAGCACCATCCTGAAGGAACTAAACAGTCTCCCAAACGAAGTCCCCCCAGAAGTGGAAGAACGCTGTTCATAGAGAGGTTCTTATGGGATAAGCCTAAAATGATTAAGTATTCCGAATAATATATGCATTGTGGCTACTGGGTGAGCAGCTATGGGGAAGAACCGTTCAGATTCTTTACGGGCACACGTAACGCGGCGTTGAGGTTTCACGCACCAGCTACTACGTTAACAGCTAAAGGTTTATTTATGAACTGCGATAACAACTGAAAAATCATCGTGAGAACTGAGGTTTATAACATCAGGGGACGTCTTGATGTGAACGGTATTCCATGCAGACATTCTCCTGATACGGATAAAGCATGCGCAGAACACGTTCACCAGAAATCACGTCAGTACCTCATAAGGATTCAAACGAGGGTGACAGGGTTAAGTGATAGGCTCTGGAACGAGAACAAGTTTACACAGGAATAGCGACGTCTCTTTTCTGTCTGACAGGTCGGTACATAGACACCTGAACCCTATCCTACTCCTGATAAGGCCTACGGGCAAAATGAACAACGCCAGCGTTACTTGAAAAATCAGCCTCATTCTGAGCGAACACACCAGCCCGAGGAGCCCGAATCAGGGCGAAACCAGCAGTGTGCAGTTTAGAGGGGGGTTGAGCGATTGTCTAGTCCTACCTATACATAAAAATTTGAACAGCCAATATCCGCTCCACGATGGAACAGGTTTAGAAGGTACCTCATCGGTCAGGTGGTACCAAATAGAAGTCTAATATGTCAGCATTCCTTAACTGCATTTGTTCACTGTCATGTCGCTGGACTTTTGCGGTTCAGAAGCAAAACCATGAAGAGATCTCACAGCGACCAGGAGTTTAAAGACACTGTCAAAGTATGACTTGATGTGACCTAAGTCTGGTGCCCTGTAAATCTACGGGAAAATCCGAGGTAAAAGCTAGGAACACAAACTTGGGGGTGCGGTCAATTAGAGGATGGAGAAAGTATAAAAAGCACTGTAAAGTCGTCCCCTTGAGGAAATACTTCAATGAAGAAAAATAAAACCTGTGGAGGGCCCACACTGGTGCTCCCTATCAGCCAAGAACTAGCCCGTGATCCCTCCAGGGAGAGGTAACCTCCAACAGAGACTAGTCTTGTGACCGATTATCGTCAAGGGGTTTTCGTTATACTGTGATGAGACACTCAAACACACTGAGTAGACCTAGGACCTCAGCCTTAATGACAAAGCATGTTGACGTATTGATCAAACGTGGTGCTTGTATGCCGAAAGAAACTCACTGTCATCATCCGTATGAAGTTTTCTCTTCAGTTTCTCCATTTTGTCCTGATCACGACCAAGGGTTCCAGCCCCAGTGGTCCCTTTGCGTAGAGTTTGGCTTCGATCAGTTTCGTCCCGCTCACGAACTAGTGAGTACTCATCATGATTATAGATCCCTGTGAGATGTAAGGAAAAACAGCGGGACAAAAGAGTAGGTGGAAGTTCGGTTGACAAAGTAGGCTAGAAAAGGTTCAACCGAAATACAGGCGATTTATTCTGAGCTCTGTTTGCGGGGAGTGTAACAACGTTTGCAGAGCGCGTGCTCCACATGACACAGCTTTGCCCACAATGTACGCAAGCACAACCTGTCTATATTTCTTGTTTTGCGAATGTTATACTCCGAACTGTAAACATCTTCATAAAGAAGACAACGCACAAGGTTGCTGAAAACTCTTCGACACCCCATGAACGGTCTCGCCCTTCTTGGGGCTCATCACGTAGACGCAGTCCCCGAGTTTCCATCAAACTTATGTTTTTCTTGAACCCACATTGGAAAGGTATCGACAGTGAGTTTTATGAAAATATACTGCGATATCTCAAATATCGTGCCAACTGAAACATGAAGCGGCCTTTGTGCAGCACATTCGGTTGAAGAATACCATAAACGAGATATTCAGTTGAGTCTCCCGTAAAATCCCAGGTGATATGCAAATAATTGTTTGTCGAAGTCATTCACCTTTGATATTTTGTCTGAGCGGAATTGAACGTTAGTAAACCAGTCTGCTAGCTAAGAACTTCATTTGTCAGCAGCCGTGAAGGAGGTATCACAACATCAAGAGTAACAAAGGCGTGCTTTTTCTAGCTTTTACAATTACTGAATGAGCCCGGTGAATCTATGAGAGCTGGATTAGTGGCTAAGGCGCGAACTTACAGATCGCAAGGCCTGTAGTTCGAACGGGACCTTGGCATTTCGACTGCTCTTATCTAGGTTCGGACGGCCTGAAAGCATCTCAGCCCTCGTGCGCCCTTTGGTTGGCGTGAACGATAAGCACCGAGAGGGCATTACAGCTGAAAGATTAGTAGTGGTATTAGTAAGCGGAAAACACTAGGGCTTGGATGGTGTGCTGTTTAACCCACAGTGTTTGCGTTAGATCCATTTGTCTAATGCATCAAGACCTGCTTTCTGTAGCACAACCAGAATGCACAATGTACAGTTGACCGAGAGCTTCTGTCTAAGCTTGCAAACATGCATTTGGAAAAATAGGGGCAGACTGTGCGATGTACGGAGTAAAGTGTAATCAGATTAAATTGGGGCTGTGCAGTTTCTGTTAAGACAGAAATGTATCTGTTAGCTGTACAAACCAATGTTCGTTCTATTTTAGTCTAATTAGTCAAATTAAACAATCCCCGACGGGAACGCTCACACTTCTTTGGAATGATGAGAGCCCCCATCACGATCACCACACTGGGTCGACCGCTCTCGACTATACGCTGAGTGTCCACCAATCTTGCAGAGGCAATTTCGCCAACTTTCAGCCAGTCTCGTCAGTGCAAACAGTAAACAAATTTTCGTCGTAGTATTAACTCAGTTTTTCGTTCAGTGAACTCGTTCGGAAACTTTTCTAACGAAAAGTTGAAACTGTTTGACTGACATTTTTTATACAGAGCGATAAACGGAAAACAAACGTGGTGGGGATACAAACACTTGTGTTCGGGCTGCCTCGAAGCGAATCAAGAGACATCATTCCAACAAAAGTCACAGTAACTGTGAAGATTTTTTTAATGTGAGCCTTCGTCTTCCGCGCATTCCGAAACATGGATTCCCTATCACCTGTTTGACTGATCGAATTAGAATCCTGAGGAGAGACAAGGTGAGATCATACTTCTGAGATACACCTCACTGATTAGAACAGAGGTCTACTGGCGACGAGAACGGTGCTTCCCCAACCGAGGGCAGTAGTGAAATTTTTTTTAAAAATCGTTCAGCTATAAAACCCTTTCAGCGCCCAACTGCCATACTACCCGAAGGAAGCACGAGGGCTGAGACACTGCCAAGTTGCCCAAGCCTAGACAGGATCAGCCGAGATGTAGAGGTTGGATTCGAACCACGGACAGTCCTAGAAGTGAATTCACGCTCCAAACACTGACCGATTTCCACCGAAGGACAATCACTCCATCAGTGAATATAATCTATCGGTTTTTGGGCTAGCACGTGCATTGCCATGGAGGAAAGAATGATACCCGCCTACATGGTATCGACAATCTGTCTGCAAAAGATGTGGAAAGCCCCATCTTTGTGCACACTAACTTTTTTCGTATGGAGATCATCCATTTTTTCTTTCCTGTTCTCCAAAAATGCTGTTGCCCGGGGTTACAGTAACGGGAACACACGGTTGTACGCATAATTAGACAAACGTTATATCTGACACCGGCGATTCGCTCACCCAACCAGTACGCCGTGGGCAATCAGGTTATAACTTATTGTTTTCACTTCCCAACAGTAGATTATCGTCAAACACCTGGCGCTCACGTCCGGAGCCCTATCCTCATTGTATACGTTCCAGTTAGATCGTCTTAATTCTTATCCAACGAGTGACTCACTACTTTATTGTGGAACACGGCGAGTGTATCACACCATGGCAGCCCAAGAAGAGAGACCTAATGTCTCAGGGAGACGGAAAACTCCCATTCACCCTTCGCCTCTTGGGAGAATGAATGAATTGAAACAGTTCACGTGAAGACTGACAACTGAGCTCACATCGGAACGGCCTTTCGACTGGAATGTTCTTAGTGCGAATCTCGACGAAACAGCTGGATTGACATTGTCCACGCTCAGCTCAAACCTGACAGTATTCAATTATGTTCTGCAGGAGTTGTATGGTGGCTGCCGAAATGCATTCTCAAATCTGGATGACTGACTCTGAGTGAAATCGTAGCCCACCCAGCATGATTTCCGCAATAATCATTGAACAATTACAAAGAAGTTATACGGAATCGTCCACTAGTCTGTGTGCCACAGGGTCCGAAAAGCTTGTGTTTACCCTCGTCCGATTAATCCTCCTCTTGTCATGACGTCAGTATTCCGGGGAGTCCACACTAAAGGCATTGCGCTGGACTGGAGTTTCTCCCTAATCCAAGCTCGTCAATAGTACACATCTCTTGCCCTGTCCATTTTCGATTTGCGGGATCAGATATACCAGATGGGTATGTTACCACTACCCGACTAGTACACACCAAAATCACCACGTTTGAGGAGGCAGAATTATAACACACGTGACTGCTGAATGCTCTCAGACGACGTTGTAATGCATCACCGTAGTCAGATACAGTTCATAATGCTGATGACTTTCGAAATCACCGGTTAGGAGGGTAGAAACGCCTACAGCATCGTTTGTTTTTATCACAACAAATAAACTTGAGAGAACCTGAACTCGAGCACAGATCGTAGGGACTTGACCATATTAGCTAGTTCCCTTATCATGCATTCTGTGCTATTGAACTGAGCTTCGACCCATCGTTCTCAGGAGTGATGAATTAGTCGGCCCGGTAAGCAAATCCGCCATCACCATAAAAAAACTAGTTTTACTGTTTGATTCTCCAACGACAGAGATTCATCGATTAGGAGAACTAGGAGATTGTGTTAGCGGGAGAATGCTCACCAAAGGGGGGGGACTACAAGAAGGGGATACTATGGCATAGCCTAATAAAAACTCAGGTCTGAAAATATTCTATGTTTCGAATATGACCACAGAGAAACCTCTATAAGAGTAGGTATCAGTTTGTCAGAATTAGGTATATGTTGTAATTCTACCAACTGTACACTTTATCGCGAGGTGAAAGGTTGAAGATATTGGTTGCCAGGGATGAGATATAGTGCGGTAACAGCAAGACCTGAAGAGGTCTGCGAAAATGACGAACCCTGTGTGTACAGGGACACAAAAGAATAAAAAATCGTTCAGCTTTAGCACCTTCTTGGTGCCTAACTGCCATGCCACCCAAGGGTTGCCCGAGGGCCATCTCGTCCAAGATGGCTCAAGTGGTTAGAGAGCGAATTTACTGACTGGAAGGTCCGTGGCTCGAGCCCGACCTCTGCCTCTCGACTTCCCCTGCCCAGGCTTGAACGACCTGGCGGTATCCCAGCCCTCTTGCAACCTTCGGATGGCATGGCAGTTAGGTACTGAAAGGGTGCTACAGCTGGACAATTTCTTTTCTTTCTTACAAAAGAATAAAGCTATCTGAGCGGTGGGTTCAACAGAGCGCCACCGAATTGGATAGCAAAAGTTGTCGTCAAATCAACAACTAGTGCCGTGTTCGGTGTAGATATGTGCAGACTGGTCAGCGATTTTCGTATACCAAACTGTGATGTAAATTGAATGCAACGGCTTTCATTCCCCACAACCGACATCCCGAGTAGTACGACAACAATAGCTAACAATAGTTAGTATATTCTGTTGGTACTCAAGTGCCTGGACTAGCTAGCAAATCGTGGCTGAGTTAATCATGACGAGTTTGCAGATAGCCAGTTTGGATACCAGGCGTGAAGCTGCTAACTATGATTGTTCAATAGGACCGTATCCACTGACCACGCACAAGCAAATCGAATGTACGCAGACACACATGAAAAACGCACACGCGAACGAAACTTCCCGGCGTGGGTGTGTAGATAGGAATACGAAATAAGACCATACGCAGTGATAGTCGCAACAGCGAGCGGTGGACACAAGAGGAAACGAACAGCTTACCCATGGACGAGCATATTTTGCGCATCAGTTCGGCCACTGTTTGGCTATCATCAACTAACAACTTTTTCTGCACTCCGGCCATCGTTCGAATGTACAGCCAGCGATTTCGATAGCGGTACTGAACCGTGTCCTATGGGAACAAAAAGGGGAGGAAGTCAGCTTTAACGGGAATTGTGAGACACTTGACTTCCCTGAATAAACAACAGGTATGACATTCCCATTTAGGGAAATCAATTATCGACTCTAGTTAGAAAATTCACTGTTAGGAAACGCAAGCTAAATTTCATGCAGAAATCTTTCTCCCTCATGATTCTTGGGGCGAAGAGGTATACAGGAATTGGAAAGAAATCGTCACGGAAAGGAATACATTAATCCGCCAGAGGACAGACATCCTGGCTTCCCTTATGGCTTAGCTCTCGTCCAGAAGTTTTCGAAAGGATAGTTCCTGTTTATGAACCCTAGAAACATCTGCCTTTACGCGCAAGCGGTCAATGTAGCATGACGAGGCTTAGAGACTCCAAAACGGTGGGCAAAAATTGTATACAAAGGTCATTCTTCATACTGATAACCGTCATCAATGACTGGAAACAGCTCTTGATATGGCAGCGTTTCTCAGTGGGTCGTGTCTCATATCAACAATATGGTCGGTAAACTTTCTATCAGCATTCCCTGTCCTTCCCTGTACGCTTTTCTTCACACAGCAACCTTTACCTCTCTAGCCAGGCTGCACTGGGAACCACAGACGAGGCTCTAAGGTGCAAAAAAATGACACGGTTCTCACGATTTTACAATACGACGATGAGGCGGAGCTGGGAGATAATTGACATCCTCCAGCATGCATAACAAACACGAAATAACCTCTCTGATTGACGGACAAGTATGCGAGTTGGTGTACAGCTTACGCATACCCTTCAAAAAAGATAAGCGAACTACAGATGTGAATACAATAATGCAGGCACTGTGGAAAGGCGAACTGGTCTGGTCAATCATAATCAGTAAAACGAACGACCTGAGTAATTGTCTCTGGTTCGAGTCGACTGCTCCTGTTTTGGCTTGGGCAACCTGGCAACATCCCAGCCCCCATGCCTCCTTCCGTTCAGACGGCAGCTAAGCACCGAAAGGGTGCTGCAGCCAAGACCATGCGAGGATAATGGAACTGTAGCACATGGGTTCTATGTTTGATCTATCTCCTGTACCACAGAAGACATCAACTGCATCAGATCGCATACAGGAAGGGCGGAGCAGTGGATCTCAAACGTAGGCGTTGAAAAGTGGACGATGCTATTCAACTGGAACATCAGAATGGGCCGAACTAGATTCGACTGGAGAAAGGAGTGGTCATTCGCATGGCAACTAAGTAGGCTTAGTCTACCATCATCATCATCATCATTGTCAGCTGTAGTAACCGCGTATTCGTCGTACAGTGGTTGTAGCTGCCGCAGCTTCGTTCACCGATGATTTGGGGGGGGAGGAGGTAGGTAGCTGCGCATTGCAGGCGGGAGCTGATAAATTGGTGCATAAATCCAGCACTGTCAGTGGGCTGTCAAGTGGGGGTTGGGGTTGGAAAAGGAGTTATGCATTGAAGGCACTAGCTTTGATGCATGAGCGCCATTGAGAGCGCGACTGGACCATGTCTGACAATGTCTCCAGCCGTTGATGTGGCCCGTCTCGGGTTCCCCATCCAGGAAGACGGCAATTACCAGTGCAGCTGAGTTTGCTTGTAATGGCTTTCACACTTCGCTGCCAAGTAATTGTTCGACCGCCTCTGGCTCTCTTCTACCCTTCACGTGGTTGTGTGAAAAGAGCCCTTCGAGGAAGTCGGTCGACTGGCATACGCAGCACGTGGCCAAGCCAGCGCAACCTAAGCAGTGTGATCAGTTCATCTATCGAGGGTTAGCTATTTTTCCCGAATACCATTCGACGAACTTCAGCATTGCTGGTCCCGTGTTCCCACCGAAATCAACATACAGCATGCATCCTATGGTTCTTCGATTGTTACAAAGAATCACGAGTGCTCTTAAAATTTTGCCGTAGAAAAATCAACAGGCAGTGTGGCGATCTTCGATAGAAACTTAGCCGAAGGTGAGCCACACTGCCGACATCTGTGATGACAGTTGTGTTGTGGTTGTCCTTGAAATCAGTGCTGGAGATTCTTACATTTTTTTAGCGCGTTTATTGCCAGAAAAGCTTGTACTTATCTGTGTGGAAAGTACGAAAAGTGACAAAATGCTGCTTAGTCTACCAGCTAAAACTCTGTTGTAGCCCTCAGACAAGAAAAACAGTGAATACCACTGGTCAGCTCATCTGTTTTCCAAGAGAGCGAAATTTGATGAACAAACGGTACTGGTGTTTAAATCGAACACAGAAGCGTAAATCTACCGGAGTTAACCATCGGTGAAGTAAAAAACACGGAGTGAAGGATGCAAGTCACGTCTGACAATCAACGAACGTATTCGGGTACATGGAGTAAAAACTCTGCAACAAATTCTGACAGAACTAGTGAGGCATGGAATTCAATGCGCGCAGTGTGGTCTGTGAGTGCTCGTTAAACGCAGTGCACCTCGGTATAAGATATACATTTATACTCTAGTCCTGACGAAGGAAAATTGCACAGAGGATTTGCCCAAACCATTGCACCCAGAGTGGTGGAAACGCACACAAAGGACCGACCACAGCGAAGTTGTCGCTGTAGGGAGGGGGGTTTACTGTATGGTCAGAAATTTGGCGAAAATCATTCAGCGGAGCCAAATCTGTGCAAAGAACAACTTACTCCATTTCTCAGAATATAGTGCTCCAGTGTTCGTGAGTTATCCAGCCACAGACCCTTCTTGTTATCCTCATGGGGCAAGAAAAGCCCGTGATCTTTGGCTGAAATAAAGGAGAAGGTACACATGATCTCATGTAAGAAGCAAGCATACAGACAACAGATACACGATGAGTGATACCGCCGACACTACTCAGTTCAAGTAAGTAACACGTTAGCAGCAAATCAGCTGTAAGGAAAAGTTTACCAACAGATCTCAAGTACTCACAACCTCACAGTTGGAATGGAGTTTTCCAGTCCAAAATAAGTTGTTCAAGTGCTGGATTAAAGTGGACCCACTTCATCGCAAAAAAGCAAGTGAGCTGTGCAGGACAATGGGTGGTTGATCAGTGCTGCCGAATAAAAACAATAGCTTGTTGGCAGGGAATAGGGACAGGCCGTCGCAAACCGGGTGAACTAAGCCCATAAACAAAGAGTGGTTCGGCTTATCCGAGACATAGACTAGAGCAGCTGTTGCAGTCACCGTATAAATAATACGTGCAGCATATTGATTAGATGCGTCCGACCACGCTATAAATAATGATGTTGCGTTTAGAACTGGGGGGGGGAGAGAGAGACAGGAGTGAACAGGTATTTTCATATGCTGTGACCTACGATCGGAAACGCATCAACTGTGGTCAGGGGTTGAAGAGGTAACACACACCATTGGTTGAAATGTACTGCAAGAGTAGACGGGTGCCTGTGTGAATTTCCGGGAGATCAAATGTTAGTTTGATATTACAATACTGAGTGCTTGAGGGTATATTTCCACAAGTTCGGTGGGAAATTAAATAAGCCCGTAGGAAGCTGCCTCTCCAAAACGATGTCGGGCGGGAAAAACTCAGTGACACACCGTAGATGAGCAGAATAATATGCAGAATTCAGTGTTGCAGGTATTTTCATATGCTGTGACCTACGATCGGAAACGCATCAACTGTGGTCAGGGGTTGAAGAGGTAACACACACCATTGGTTGAAATGTACTGCAAGAGTAGACGGGTGCCTGTGTGAATTTCCGGGAGATCAAATGTTAGTTTGATATTACAATACTGAGTGCTTGAGGGTATATTTCCACAAGTTCGGTGGGAAATTAAATAAGCCCGTAGGAAGCTGCCTCTCCAAAACGATGTCGGGCGGGAAAAACTCAGTGACACACCGTAGATGAGCAGAATAATATGCAGAATTCAGTGTTGCAGGTGTCTTTGCCAGGGTGAACATTCGCCTAACCCCTTGGCCTGAAGGGTGAGATTAACTAACATGGCGTTTCTTGATCCAACACACGGGCTCCTTGTTCATCAAGCAGGGTTGTTGTCTACTGTACACATCTTAACGAACGCAACCCATTTAATGTGAAAGACGGACTGTTTTTTTTTTCGAGCCAAAATACAAAATAGAAAGACAATGATAGTTAAGTTTACTCGTTACCAGACATACAGCTCAGTTGGGTATGAAAGCGCGTGCAAGATGCCAGAATTTCATGTCGTAAGTTCACTCAGGGGATGGAGATGGGACACACAGTAGACACGGTTATCATGAAGGAGGGATCTCGAAACAACTTTCAGAAAAGAACAACGCAACCCATTGTGAAAGACGGACTGTTTTTTTCGAGCCAAAATACAAAATAGAAAGACAATGATAGTTAAGTTTACTCGTTACCAGACATACAGCTCAGTTGGGTATGAAAGCGCGTGCAAGATGCCAGAATTTCATGTCGTAAGTTCACTCAGGGGATGGAGATGGGACACACAGTAGACACGGTTATCATGAAGGAGGGATCTCGAAACAACTTTCAGAAAAGAACAATTTACCTTTATTGAGATGATTACTGACCGGACCCATCAGTCAAAAATTGCCATACTTCTCAGGAAGAACCGATGGATGCCAAAGAGATTGTGTAATTCATTAGCACTGGGTGTGCCTGACAACGGAACCGTAACTCAGTGCGGGGAACATTTGCTCTAATTTCACTAAACTTGGTGGAATGTCCCAAATTTGCGAAATAATCATGCGAACTTTTGTCTTTTTCTTTCGTGTCAGCAATCCCCTTGCATGCGTTCAAGAGCCAAACTTCAGGCAGCTGTCCTTTTGAACCGGTCAATGTATTATCATTGCATAAACATTATTGTTAAGGTCAAACTGAAGTACATGGCAGTGAGGTGAGGTCAAGGCGTTAAACGCTACAAACGACAGAATTAATTGTATTCACTCAGAACTGATGACGAGAGTAACAGTCCTCAATAGCTCTCAGAATAAATGTTTTATTTGTCAAGAACAGCGGTAGTGACCCATTAGGTCAGCATGCGATTTGTATTAGAGACAGGAGCTGTACTTCATAAAATCACAATGGCACGGTAGGCCGCAACCCACGTGCTATGAAAGAAAGTAAACGGGATGTAATGCAGGAAAACTGCAAGGCAATCAGCCAAAAAGTTGCGCTCTTCTTTCACGGACAATTTACGTACCCGGGCAATTACCATGACACGAGATGACAGGACCATCGACGCACTGTCTCGGCAATGACTAAGCATACTTTCAGGACAATATTTTTGTCTAGGTTTAACGATTATCAGATATTATTCAGGGTGGATCGCTTTAACTATCACGATCAATAGCAGTAGGATTGCTATGACCAGGTGGCAAGACTGGTTCATGATTTTGCGCTGAATGGCGGAGTTGCGTTTGTTCGCTGGAAGCTAGTCTGCTTGAAATGTTTTAGTACCCGAAAAATCTACACGCTTAGAAAAGCTCGGGATAGCCCAGTGGTTGGGGAGCAAAACTAATGGTCGTAATGTGTGCCATTCGAGTCCACCTTGGCTTTCCAATTGATCCTGTCTAGGTTTGGACAACCTATTTAATGCCTTTTCCAAATTGTACTTAAATAAGTTCTATGGTTGAACAATTATTAATATATTATTTAAAGTTATACGTTGAGAATGAGATGTCATGATTAATTTTAACGGAAGAGAGATGGCAACATCCAAACTGCCCAAATAAACTAATCTATCTACCACGTCGGTTGGCTTGTCTGCAAGCATGAGGTTCGGATTTGATCCCATCCAGTCTCGTAGCAGCACTTTACACTTTGCAGAGGTGAGGTGCATCACAAACTATGCGTCAGAATAATTTAGTTTATTTAAAATGGTTGGTTTTTTTGAAGGATATGAATCAAGGAGAACAACACTCTCCACATAAGTGCTCCCGGTTGCTCGCCCAGTAGACCAACCATCCAGTGAGCGGGAAGTCGACGACTCGCCAACCGGCGCCTGGTTTGCAGGCGATTAACCGGATTCGTACGGTTTCTGGCTGGCACTGATGCCAATCTGGGTTCTACGGTACATGGCATTCCATATAAACAGGCCACCAACAAATTACTACCTAAATGTTTCAACACATAGGGATCCACTTTTCCAGGATGGGTTCTCTCGCTTGATCAGCGCCCTCAATTGAGAGGAATGCAATATGCCCCTTCTGGTGACCAGAAAAACAACCTAATCGGATGGAAAATACTTGCGATTTGACAGAACCTACCGTTGTCCTAAGAAGGGAAAGTCTGTCGATAGATGAACTGATCACACTGCACAGGTTGCGCTGGCTTGGCCACGTGCTGCGTATGCCAGTCGACCGACTTCCTCGAAGGGCTCTTTTCACACAACCACGTGAAGGGTAGAAGAGAGCCAGAGGCGGTCGAACAATTACTTGGCAGCGAAGTGTGAAAGCCATTACAAGCAAACTCAGCTGCACTGGTAATTGCCGTCTTCCTGGATGGGGAACCCGAGACGGGCCACATCAACGGCTGGAGACATTGTCAGACATGGTCCAGTCGCGCTCTCAATGGCGCTCATGCATCAAAGCTAGTGCCTTCAATGCATAACTCCTTTTCCAACCCCAACCCCCACTTGACAGCCCACTGACAGTGCTGGATTTATGCACCAATTTATCAGCTCCCGCCTGCAATGCGCAGCTACCTACCTCCTCCCCCCCCAAATCATCGGTGAACGAAACTGCGGCAGCTACAACCACTGCACGACGAATACGCGGTCACTACAGCTGACAATGATGATGATGATGATGAATAATGGACGCATGGTGACCCACCGAATTGCCGACTAACCCGAGTAGTTTTGAATAATTTAAACGAAGGTGACCATTGTTACCTATTGTTGCGCTAAGGTAGAACTGCGATACCTCATTTATGGCTAAATCGAGAGTTAGTGAATTTGATTAAAGCCGGCGTCGCACACTCGAATGCCCGTATAGATCACATAGCTGGACTAATGGCTCTACAAGCACAATTGTAAAAGCAGCGCTTGAGCAGCACAATCCGTGAGAACCCGTTAGTCTTGATGCAAAGCCTGCATCAAAAGCTGGAGCAGGGACCCACGTGTTTTCTTGTGTGCTTGAACACTGCTACGGCTCACAATGTCCTAAGTTAACAACAACAATGACTTCCTGTGGCGGATATCGAAATCTCTCAGTTGTAGCAGGCTTCCGACGTCTAGCCATCATGCCACCCGAAGGAAGCGTGAGATGTGTGATACCGTCATGGTGCCCAAGTCCAAAAAGCAGCAGTCGAGATGCAGAGATTGGGTTCAAAGCACGGATCTTTCTGTCAGTAAATTCACACGTGACTGCTGAGGCATCTCGATACGTTTGTGTGTGTGAGTTTAAGATTCCCATCGGAATCCTCCAGTCCCCTTACTGAAATCCAACGCTAGAGACCTTCAACAAACTCCATGTTACGGCTATCCAGTTGGGTTACTTTCCCTGACAAAAAATGGTTAAAGTTCAACTGGAACCACAACGAATGGGAGATAATCCAAATCAGTAGAAAGTAGAATTTGTAGGTCTTTACCCACAGCCTATTGAGCTCACCATTCCCGGTTCAAATCCACTGAAGTTAAGTTGATTCAGTCAGCTGTCGATAACAATCATGTACGGACCGAGAATCGCTCATCAACACAGCTCATACAGTCATAAAAGGAATATAACTCACCGCTTCCTGTGAGTTCGAATTCACGCAACTGATTCCGTATATGTTCACAAGCTTTAGCCACGGTCATTTGCGCGTCGAAAGCCAACATCTTCGTGAGCCGTTTTTCAGGTAAATGCACTCTGAGCGTCAGCGACCGACTGTCGCTAGCCATAGAACTAAATGAACGAGGAATAAAGGAGAATGTGAAGGTCAAACACATCTACTAAAGATGAAACCGAAGTCACTCGAAGGCATTCGAGGATGGGCCACCCCAAAGATAAATCAAACACTCTCCTTGTGGTGACCTGCCTTAGAGGGAAGGAAATGAAGTGGGATGCAACAGGGAAGAAAACAAAGCAGGTACGTTTTTCAAAACCGAAGATGTGAACCGACCCCCTTTGTTTAGAAAAACACACACCTAACCAGACAACCTGTGGAAAGTGGGACAGCGATCCAGATACTAGAGGAACTAACGTTCGGGAGTCCTGGTTGTTCACATTTGGGAAACCTTGGATTAGGAAAGACTTGAAAGGAACTGGCTTGTAGAAAAAACGGCTTGAGGCATAATAGATTACACGTTACAGTGTCCCGCAGAATGCAAGAGCATGGGTTGAATAGCTTTCTAGAGAGGAGACTTTCGTCAGCGTCTTGCAAAGTAAAGACTACTAGAGAATCCATTTATCTACCCGGCATGGACTGCTAACTTATAGAGTGGAGTTGAAGTAATTTCACTGGTTCGAGATCTCTACGTGGATCTGATCAAAATACCAATTGTATTGTAAAATAAAAGCGGAATAGTTGGAAAGGCAGGCGCCACGCGACACATGTGAGTACGTCTCATTGACCCAGCACACCAAACACTAATAACAGCGCGCTCATAAAGTTATCTCGAACAGGAAACAACAAGCAATAATGCATTGGTCGCTGAATGCAGAAACGATCAGACATAACGCGATCCATAAATGTTGCTTTGGAGGACAAATCTGTAAACCACCAGCGGTCATGCTGTACCGACTTAGGCGAATTCATCAGCGAATCCTCCGGGAGGCTATGTCTGCCTACATGATAACGCATGAGACAAATAAATTTGTGACAGAGGGGAAAAAAAGAAATTGCCAGGTTTATTCACAAAACAATGCAGGAACAAACAGACCACAAATAGGCCATCAGTAGAGTCAGTAGGTGCAGCATCCGATCAGTCAGTGGCAACGCACGAAAAACGTGAACTTAATGCGGAGGCAATCAAAAGAAAAACAAGGGAACGGTGATCACCCACGGCATCACAAACCGTGCCAGAAGGCATATTTCCCCCATAAAAGCAAGCAGGGATTTGTGTATTTTGCAAAACACGCTTCCGCGTAGATCGATAAACCCAAGCAACATACAGATGGCAGGTATTTTTAGCACACACCCAACCCACAGGTGGTGGCCTTGGGAGTTGGCTGGTGCGTCAACGTTGGGATTAGCCTGGACGAGTGAAACATTAAGAAACATACAATATGGGAAACGAGGTGAAAAGACGGTGAAATGAGCGTACTTGAAGACTATTAGTGTTCGCAGTTAGGAGAAGGTGAACGTTGTTTGACCAGATTTGATGTATACCGGCACGCATTGCAGAGATTGCATACGCTATTCCGTAAAATTGTTCTAGCCTACACGAGAACGATAAGCATGCGCTTCTTGCGATTTCGAACCAGAGTGAACTAAAGTGACAGCACTCTATAGGCGGTCTGTGCTTGAATGACAAGCCAGAGTTTTGGAAGGTGCTCATTGAATAAACCCTGTCAACATTCCGGTGCCGATTGATTTGACTCTGTATGAGGAAGACTTGACATCGCACGGACATGTTACCTGAAAGATTTTTCGTTGGTTTGTCGACGACGCTTCGGAGGCTAGGTGTTATATCAGCCCTTGATTTCCTGTATTTCGGAAAAGCTGAGGCAGACAACTGTGCTGTCCGAAACTGCGAAGAGCACGAGCGACAGTAGATTTAAGCTGTACTGTTATGGGTGCTCATTGTGAATTGATTCCGGAATAATCCTAAAAATAGTGCGAACTATAACTAGCCGGGTCTGATGAATAACCGTTCCTCCAACACGACACAACCATCAACTTGCGTACATCGTTAAGGATGTATAACGAAAAAGCTGCGTGAACTTAAATGGTCAAATGATCTTCAAGTACATATCTGATTTATTATCTAGTGCGCATCTCAAATGATATCCCGGAGCAAAACGATCGATGAGTAACGCTATTGAAGATCAACCGTTCTGCAGTAAATCAGTTGGCTGGTTTGAGCATTTGAGATGACACACACATAGACGTGAGTGGTATTATCCCAATACTGCTTGAATGAGACAGTGATAAACAGGATGGATTGGCGGCCAACACATAGTCGGAAGACTAAAAAATGCACCGTAAGGTGTTCGAAAAGACTTTACAGGAACATCTTTTTAGAATATGAATATTTCGTTGCAGGAACTGAACAGCTTTCAGGTTAGGTATGTTTATGAGCGTTCACAAGAACATCTAATTGAAGCCAACGCTCGGGGTGGAGGGGTGGTGACAGAACTTATTGCCAACTCATCACGAGATGTGATGGAACCATGGATACCAGTGCATAGCATATTGACATAGCATATGGTATATATGAAACAGTGACAATATATATAAGAATACAAAATATAATAATATATAGTAATGCAGTATATTAGTCAGCAGTATGGTTGGTCGCCGTAGGCCGAGCAACAACAGACACGATACGAAGTGACCCTCTCCCCAAAGGAGACTAGTGATCGTTTCCCACTGCGTTGTAGCAGCCGGATGCAATCGTGAATGTTTACTTTACCTGGGCCCCTTTCAGTAACGGGACGTTGCAACCGGCCGAATTCAGTTAGCTTGTTCGACGGCTGTGTGGTGAGAAGCATACAACTGGCTGGTAACGATGTAGTGGGTCCCATTTAAGAGAAAATAATTAAGAATGCAAGACTGGAATGCTTCGAATGTGTTAGTGCTGAGAACCATGATCCATTCACTCATATCACAAAACGAGTGGTTATAGAAACCGACTAGTAGTTAATAGTAGTTAGTAGAAACCGACTTAGTAGTTACGCTTAGGATTCTTAAGTATCGAGTACGCATCCTCGCCTCGTCTCAGTTATGCCCTAAAGTGTATTGTTCCAGTGTTAGGCCGCTGAATACCGGTACAATAACCTTCTCCCTCTGAAGAAACCACATGGAGTGAAGCCATTCGTCTGCAGAGCTCCCCATCAGCAACCACATACCGTGCAATTCCTCGAAGAGTGTAGTCAATCTCTCTGTCATGGTTCAACACGGGGAACACCACTGCGTTGACCACGGGTGTAGTGAGTACTTACATCATGAACCTTAGAATTCCTAGGATGTTCCGTGAAGTTCGGTTAGAGGTCGGGAGCAGAAATAGTATATGCGTTCCTTCCTTAGAACATTATCAATATGACCAGCCAAGTGATTTGTGCACTAATACCGCCATACAGGAACCATTTTTGGCAGTGGTGTCTGATGCGAAATGACAGGCAAGACAGTGGCGGTTTTGTGGAAAACATTGATTAACTTTATCGATGAAAGTGCGTCTGATCAATCATCGTAATTCGCCTCCATCTTCAACTAACCAATCAGTAAGACGGTTGGTAACTGGATCGTGGTAGGAAATATGGAAGCAGACGCACCGTGCGTGCATGAATGTGTTAAATAGCGGACGGCAAAAGGAGAGCGGAGAAGTACACCGCTGATATTGGTGCTAGCCCAAGGTATGTAGTGCATGTTGACCACGCTTGTTTGTTTGTCGTTTCCGACTACCATGGGTTCTCTCAATACGTTCGGTGTTTGCCGGTTCATCAGGAGTCAAACCTTTCGAAATCGACAGTACAGTTGCATTTTCATCCACACACACACATTATCGACTTCAGATAAATAGTAGAAAATAATAGTCGTTCAGTATCATTTCGGTGCCTAGCTGCCGTGCCACCTGAAAAAAAGGGACGAGGGCTGAGCTACTGCCATGTTGCCCAAACCTAAGCGACAGCAGTGGGAAGGCTGAGGTTGGGTTCCAACCACGGATCCTACGGTCAGTATGTTCGCGCCTTAATCACTGAGTTATTACGAGCTCCACTTCAGATGACTCCTCTTAACGAAAATCAATGCATACTGGTGTAGCCTTCAACAAAGAACACTCAATAGGTGGCGTCCAAGTTACAGGAGGATATGAACAGGCTTTATGACGATTGTTCAGCATATGGGATGAAGCTGTACACACAAAAGTGACAAACGCAGTTTGGGCAAACGTATGGATCTATATCGTCAGTTCGTTGCCTAAGTGACATTACTGCGGCTTAAAAGTGTCGGATTCCCAAATGCAACTAAACGTTTGACGCCTGTTTTTAATTCGGTGCCTGCTGCCGTGCCACCTGAAAAAAAGGGACGAGGGCTGAGCTACTGCCATGTTGCCCAAACCTAAGCGACAGCAGTGGGAAGGCTGAGGTTGGGTTCCAACCACGGATCCTACGGTCAGTATGTTCGCGCCTTAATCACTGAGTTATTACGAGCTCCACTTCAGATGACTCCTCTTAACGAAAATCAATGCATACTGGTGTAGCCTTCAACAAAGAACACTCAATAGGTGGCGTCCAAGTTACAGGAGGATATGAACAGGCTTTATGACGATTGTTCAGCATATGGGATGAAGCTGTACACACAAAAGTGACAAACGCAGTTTGGGCAAACGTATGGATCTATATCGTCAGTTCGTTGCCTAAGTGACATTACTGCGGCTTAAAAGTGTCGGATTCCCAAATGCAACTAAACGTTTGACGCCTGTTTTTAACGTCATGTGGTCATTAAATACCGAGGACAAGATAACTAGGAGAAACCAGTTTCTTCCATAAAGGGATAAGTAAATAGCATGCCGAACGTCCAAACACATTTTTTCAGTGACAAGACAGCAAAGAGCAAACATAGTCACCGCTACGCAGCAATTAAAATGGAGCACGCGTTCGAGAAGTCACGTGATCGACCGTACTTTGGCCTGCGAGCTGCAAATAGCACAGATCCAAGCCTATCGATCCAAGGTTTGGGGTATAAGATCCTCAATGTAGTGAAGCTCAGGCGTAAGACGGGGCCCTTACATCATTTGTGCTGAGCGCTCGACCATGTTTTCACGTTTTCATGATGTCCTGAAGCAATTCTGCGATTATGTGGAAACCTACACTTTCTTCGAACAGGAAAATTTCGGATAACACGAGACAGGCAGTTTGCATGCAGACCTTTCTAGCATGTAGTTCAGTCCAATAGTAGGGTTGCACGCGTATGAACCAGGATACTAGTACGGCATTTCTGGCTGTCAGCGCTCAGATCAAAGGATGCGGTTAAAAACAACCGCTGGAATGCGAAGGCTCCATTAAATACTTAATAGGACCATGCCCGATAGTTATTATGACTCAGGTTAGCTGGAAGAACCACAAGGAGATAAACGTGCGTCGTCAGAATGAAAATACTGGAGGCATGTAAATGTCTACCATGAATTGTTTGCGATAGGCTGGTACCGTCTCCCTCCCTCACCCACTCTCTCCTTTTCACTTCGGGGTTCTAACTATAGTTAAGTGAATTTGTGGCTGCATGTTAGTGAATTATTAGCGACAAGACTGATGTTACTGTGTCTGGTAAAGAATGACGACAATGACCATAGATTTTCACCGAGAACTTGAAGAACGGCTGGAAGCACAAACGCATGAGGCCGTTCCCTGTGACCCCATACTCCCGTTTCATCACCAGTCTGCATCAACACAGCCAATGACAGAAAGCCATTTATGTGGTGCACACACGCATATGGTAAAGAACCGGTCCACAGTGAGCCCGTTGGATCACCGTCATGGTAACGTGGTGTCACCGATTGTAAGATTCCGAATTCCACACGCTCCGTACCCCAATCACATGACCAGTCAACAGCCGGGTCCGGTGCTAATATGAATGCATGAGCTTGGTTTCCCCTAGTATGACCCTGTTAGAATGTGTAGTGTCAAAACGCGGAGCCGGTATCCCAGTGTGTCCATGATCACGGTGACGAATTTGACTAGAATCTGAACAGTCACGTTGTTCCGGCAAGTTTCTGAACCTGGAGACTGGCATAAGCTAAATGCCGATAAAGACGACCTGTAGAAAGAGTAGTGCAGTGTAAGTGGACCCATACGACCTAACACACGTTCGCTGATGCCCCGAACAGTTGATAGATCAAAGGACTTTCATCCAGAAATTACACCCATTTTAGGCATGTGTAGAATGCGCTCTGGAAGCACAACAAAACAACCAGTGGGAATGGAACAACTATCGATGGTATTTGACAGGTGCTACCGACAAGTCACGTGACCCATCTTCCCACAGGAAAGGTGGCGTGGTCCGCGTCTGGAATTAGTCATCATAACGGAGTTCTCTGTTGGTTAAACCGAAAAATTCCTTAAGGAACTGCAAATCAGTCTCCACTTGGGGACTTGATCCAAAGGATCTCACATGGGGATGACTGTAATATGAAACCATTGGCTTCCTCACAGTATACACGTTGAGAATCCATTCATATGCTCTTGGTACTTTTGCACGTAGGTCGTTGTAAAACAACACTCGTAGATATGAAATTCAAATTTGACTGGATGAAAGCACAAGTCCGCCTAGGAATGCCCCGGAAATCGTTCGACTGTAACACCCTTTCGGTGCCTAACTGCAATGCCACCAGAAGGAAGCACGAGGGCTGGGATACTGCCAGGTTTCCCAAGCCTAGACAGGGAAAGTCGAGAGGCAGAGGTCGGGTTCGAACCAGGGACCTTTCGGTTACCACACTCTAACCACTGAGCTATCTCGTCCCTAATGCCCCTGAAGCTCGTGAACACAATACGCTCTTTGTATTCCCAAACTTCCGGACGCGGGCTCTCCAAAAGATTCCGCACACAAAACGGTGCCTGTCAGAGATGCTCACTCTCTCTCTATTCCTATTTAACTCCCGGATAGATCAAATCATGAGACGAATGCTGGGTCTACAAAACCACAGCGTTCGAAAAGCCTGTGACACAAACCTCGCCGATCTGGAATATGCAGACGATATCGTTCCGTCTTCGGAGAGGAGAAGACGCAAGTGTTTTTGGATGAACTGACCGAAGGCATCACGTCCTTTGGTATGCAAGTTGCACGCACAAAGTGCAAGTTCATGCTCCTGGGCACGCGGTCACTTAACACGCCACTCACAACCCAGGGGAAGCACTCGAAATTGTGGGGCGTTTTAGGTATCTTGGAAGTTGTGACAGACAAGATCGAAGCACGAACCTGCTAGGCTCGGGTCGCGTTCACTGATTTGAAACACCTATGGCGACAAAGTGGTGTATCCCTGAACCTAAAAGGAAGTGTATTTCAAGCTACAGTGCGGGCTGTTTGGTTGTATGGCTGTGAGAACTGGCCTACTCGAGCAGCGCAACTGAGAAGTCTGCAGGTGTTCGGCAATCGTTGTCTCAGAGTCATAGCTCGTGTGGGTTGACGTCGGCGTAGCCGTAACGAGGCAGTTAGAAAGCGCGTTTTCGGTTGTGCAACGGGTACTTCCACTGAAGAATGTGTCCCGCACCAAAAGCTGCGTTGGTTGGGACATGTGTTGCGTATGCTAAACCATCGTTTGCCGAAGAGAGTACTGTTTTCCATGCCCAACTCCGAGTGGCGGAAGCACAGAAGTGGCGAATCCTTGACCTGGCAGAGAAGTGTTTGGGTGCTTTCGATGCTAATCGCCTTCCAGGATGAGACCGCATGATCCTCGGTGCGCCTGGTTGGAGACGCTGCAAGATATGACTGCCAACTGATGTCAGTCACGTTCTTGTCAGTTTTTACACACACTGCCTGAATGAGTGTCTGAAGTTGTAGGCACCTCGGAATGATCGTAGTAAGCTAAAACTAAGTCCCTTCCAACGTCCACCTTTATTCTTTTCTTCACGATAGGGCTTCAAAAAATCGTAGTAGTGCGGCAGCGGAGCAGCAGTGTTGGACACTGATGTCTCGCTGTCCGTGATGATGAAGCACAAGCGGGAAAGCGGACTTATCATATTCATGGCAGGCGGAGTAGATCACGTATGGACCAGCATGTCATCAAAGGCATGCGTGGCACGACGGCACTTATTGCTAGGTGCAGAAGTGGAATTTAGTCCACATCGTACCATGTGGGCAAACGACAGCTGAGAAAATATGGAATGTTATTGAAAAATATCGATTACACAGACGTAGTGCACTACTTATAAAGTCGCTGAAAACTCCCCGACAACCCACGACCACCAGGGCTCACCAGGTAGGCGCAGCCCCCGAGTTCCCGTCAACCTTATGTTCTGTTTGGAAACAGCATAAACGAGAGACTCAGCTGGGTTCCAGGCTAGTCGTTCGTCAAAGCCAAACTGGTATGTCCAAGCGGACACATGGCTTTGTAAGGTAGTGACGAACGATGGGTCTACTTGACTGAACATCTGTGTGAAAAAAGTCCAAATTTTTCGAATTTGTTATACAGAGCGATTAATGTATGGGATTACAGACACCTACACTGACAGGTGGATTTCAATGACAAGTGGATTTCGGTAGGCTTAGCACTATATGACTGTTAAAACCAAATAGAATGGGGTGATGACCGTCGACAAATCTGGTTTTCCAAACTGACCGCCACCTCACATTGTGATAACCTGAAGGCCTGTTGTTTCCGAACCAAAAACATGATAGACACCTTAGTTTAACTACCATAATTTCAAGTTAAACAGCCTTTCGTGAGATGGAAGTGCGAAACCTTTTGTGGACTGTCGAACCTTGTGAGTAATTCGACATCTCCAGCAACGTGCCAACTAAAACTCGGGGCGGTCATTGTACATCGGATTCAGCTGACGAACATCATAAAAGAAAGAATCAGTTGAGTATATCGTTACCACCATTGTAGTTTGCAAATGGGCGTATTTCGACATTTACGTGCATCAACTGCGTAGCTGATTGATCAGCCACACGAATGGAACAAACACACACACAAGCGTAGTGAACATTAAGAAAGAAGCCAGACAAATTTTGGCCTACAGGTTCAGTTCATGAGCAGGATCTGAAACTGAAGTTCGTCTTCAGTTTTTATGTGTGGATAAGCTGAACGTGCGAGAGACATTTGAGGCGAACTGTCACGAATGCCAGTGTGCACGCGTCCCAACTAATCCCAAATAGTCCACCCCATGTTCCAGTTAAAAATGTAGGATCCAACTTCGACGCTGAACAGAGACACATTTACAAACATCAGCATTTTTATTCGAAATCGCAAGTAGCACGAGTGCGGAATCAGGTAACCGAACACACATGAAAACCCGTCTCCCTGGTGTTGTTTTTCGAAAACACTGGTTAGACCTGAAACGTCGCAACCGAAACGACTTGGGTACGATGCCGAGTGTTTCCCCTAGCACAACTTGGATTCATGGAACTTATGTCTCCCCAAACAGAAGCAAAACGACCGGTGCACTTTCGGCAGGAGCCCGGAAACCCAGGAAGACTGCAGATCAGTGCCCAACTTTGGCGAGACTAAGGTGAAATCCAAAGACACCGTTTCAGGAACTACCAGTGCGGCTCAGACATATCGATCTTAAAAAAGACAACGGTAGAACTTGAAAGAGCACCCGATGGCTTACTAATGGGACTGAAAGAGTTAGCCATGATTCGGTAACCCAATGTTGTAGTAGTATACTTGAAGTAAGCCAATCGGCTGGTCATGTAGAAAAATTATCTCACATATTCATGGCCGTCACTCGCCCAACCATCAGATTTAAGTTTCTCTGAACGTAGTGCCGTGGCACCTGAATACCAGATGATATTGTGTGGGCCAATAAATGAACGACGATCACGCACCATTACCAGGACAACCAATTATTCACGGAATTACAATCACTGAGGGTGGGCATTACGAACAACTAGGAGAGGAAGATAATTTAGACCTGAAAGACTTAAGGCACATAAGATATGACCAATGGCAGGTACGCTACTGAACTCTCTGTTGAAGTAAGGCTGAAATCTGGGTCGAAACAGAAGCAGTAGGAAATTGTTGTGTATGTGTGCGGACGATATTCTGACCATATGCAAAGCTGATTCACCTACCCGGATGGAAAAGTCCACGGCATGATTTACGAAAGGGGTTAACGATGTGAACGTAGCCGCGCGAAAATTTCGAAAATAGAGAGCAGCTGAAAAGGAACGGAGGCAGAGAATTTATTATGCGTGGATAGGAAAGATGCTCTCGTCTCTCATGAAGTATGAATACATGCATCCACAAACTAGGTGAAAAGTAGTTAATTCAAAAGAAGTGTGTTTCAAGGAGAAGCAGGGGTAGCGATCGGGTGAGGGTTGACGTTTGGAGTGAAAGAAGAGCTGGACAGGCTGATACTGAAGTCGTAGGATAGAAAAAACAATTACGTACATATATTCAAGTGATGCTGTGAAAAATGTGGCTGTGTATCAACCTACTCAACGAAGTAGAATGTCGATCTTAGGGGTGAAAAGCAAGGGAACTGCTAAAACACGTGTCCGAATTCCCGACTATTGCAGTGCATACGTGGACCTCACGTCCACGTTCTTGGCATTAAGCCTATAGCGATCGGACTCCTTGTGTCTAGTTTGCATTCAAGCCTTGTATGTCGCAGTCGCCATCAGCTGTAGGAACCATGTACTTATCGTACAATGGTTCTAGCTGTCTCAGTTTCGGTCACCGATTATTTGGGGAGATGGGGTAGATATCTGTGCATTGGAGGCGGTAGCTGATGCAGTTAATGCGCAAATACAGGGTTATCTGTGGAGCTTTAATTGGGAGAGAGTCATGCATTCAGGTCAATAGCTAGGATAGATGAGCGCCACTGAGGGTGCAGTAGCTTAATGACTCAAACGTTTGTATTTGTAGTCATTAGGAATCCAATTCTCCATGATTCCAACTCAAGCGCATACAGCGCCGGTAAGACTCAGCAAGTCCAAAGCAGCGTCACCATTTATTATCGATGAAAAGCCAATACATTGAAGACAAATGCGAACCTTGCAGTCGTGAAGGGTAGGCCCACCAAACAATAGAATTAAATGTGTGTAGGTATATTGATTACTGAACTGTGAAACACTTTAGTGTATGGAAGAGTATGATATTCAATGCGCAGAACAGATGTTACAGTCCCGAACCGTCTTATAGATAGCGAAGCCGCACCGGAGTCTCTACCATAAATTTTCGTCCGGACAAGCTGAATTTTCCACAACACAGAGTGCTTCTGTATGCATTAAAAGATGAGATTACGGCAGAGTGAGAGGGCTTTTGAAAACTGCTCGCCGAAGTGATAATGCATTGAAAACATCGATACGTAATCCGCAGACGGCATTATTATTGTGGGGAGATTTTAAAAAGCACAAACAAGTTGTCCGAGTATCCCATTCCTAACTTCGTATTTTGAGCCCCCAAAAGTGGAGACCTATACTACTGGATATGGTGATGAAGCATTGGTGCTTAGTAGTGAGATTGCTGTCCAGGACGACGCGAGCATGCAAAAGGTGCCAGCTGACTAATACTTGTTAAGCGAGCTCACTCCTGGATCCCGAGTACTTCAAGTTCCATCGCTGGTCTGACCTGGGTTCTAGTCCCAGTCTACCCCGTTTAACCGTTCCGTGTTCCGTACCCCGACCTAGTATCCATTCCATGACCTATTTTTGCCAACCCCTTGACACGTACGATTACGGCGTCAAATTACGTGCACATCCCTGGTATCTTCGATATCAAACACTCCCTCCTGTCAGCCCTGTAAAGGTAATCAAATTGTACGTATCCGGGCAGAGAAGTTGACATGATTTTTTGCGTTCTTTGTAACTATATATCTCCCTTCCCCACCACCACCGATAAGTTTACTGCCCCAAACCTAATTTCTTCGTACATACTTCTGTGGGCAATGTTCACCAAACTGCGACTAGGAGATACTCGTGGGCTTTTTCTGTATATTGGGGGACTAATAATAATAATAATAACAATAATAATCGGGATTTAGCTTCATGCATTGGCTATCGGCGAACCATCACGACAAACGGAACGAAGCAACTCTTACGTGTTCAGTACCACACCAACGCCGTGCAGAGTACCTACCTCACGGCTCCGTCACAATGTTCCCGCTCTTTATGATCCACAGTAACTACCTCCCTTTACTTTGCAAACCCTTCGCCGATGACATAAAGCTAAGGAAGGAAACCCACTAATAGACTATCATGCCTCTCAGACCGGCCTCCACATCACCCACTTTCAGTGATAGCTTCTTTGTGACCTACGTCGAATCAATATTAACGGTAACTGGTTAGTGCTGGTGCAGCCTTCGGTTGTTTCCTTGATTTGACAAATTCTGCAGTAGTATGTGTTATTGATGTTGTTTACACAGAGTAGATGAGGTGTATAAAAGTAAAGGGCAGTGGTAGATATGTGAATAGAGGACGGTTTTGATTCTTCTACCGTTTTTTTTGCATTTCCAACTTTGTCAAAGTTTTCTCGTCCATACCTTTTTTGTTTAAAACCAAAGGTAAGAGGCCAGTGAAAGGCATTGCAAGCTATGGCACCGATAGACTAGGCCTTTCTGCGACCACCTACTAGACAGTCGAAGCTAGGGCTATAATTTGTTTAGCTCTTACTCGAAGGTGACTGAAGCGCGTTCCAGGCTGGTATGACTCTACGAAAGATTTGTCCTTGCACGCTGGTGGTTTGCAAGGGGGTCGGCTAAGATGAGCCTAGATAGGGGAAGTCGAGAGGCAGAGGTGAGGTTCGAACCACGGAACTTCCGGTCAGCAAATGTGCGCTCTAACCACTGAGCTATCTCGACCCCCTTGGGAAACCTGGCAGTATCACAGCCAGGCACTGGAAGGGTTTTACAGCCAAATGATCAACAGCGTAGAATCGTGCAGGTTCGTACACAGAGAAGTCAACTGTGGACTAGAAAATAGGTTACAACTAATAATTGCCTGATGCCTAGCTGTCATGCTACCTGAAGGAATCACGACGGATGAGATACTGTGAAGTTTCCCAGGCCTGCACGGGAGCAGTCGAGTTGCAGACGTTGGGTTCGAACTCCGATCACCAGGCTCACAACTGTACCTGTCTGAGTGGTCTCTAACTGACTGAGAAAACAGATATCAACGAGAAGAACGGCCCCGTCGCATACGGAGCACATGGCCTAACCAGCGCAACCCGTTTAGTGTGACCAGCTGATCTATCGAGAGAGAATGAACGTTCCCGAAAACCGTCTACCGTACTTGGGCATCACTGGTATGGTTTCCCCAACGGACCCACACAGTGATTAGCAAACACGTTTATGGTCAAATAAAGGGTCTTCGAAGTTATGGGACATGCAGCGGCCACGTGTTTGATCCCTCAAATCGGACCGCGACATTATATACTCTACCTTGGCGGTGAAACCGATGTCACGATGGCGCCACAAATGTCGGAGGTTAGCAAACACAACACGGGTTGTCCTAATTCGGGAAGTGATTCAGTCTATCACCAGTCTGCCGGGATTTATACGGCTTCACAGTTAAACGAAATTACCTACCACATGGATTGGTTTACCTGTACGCACGAAGTACCCACCCAATCTTACAGCAGCAAGTCGCACTACACAGGTATGGAGTGCATGTCGAACTTGCATCAGAACTATTTAGGTAATTAAAAGAGCTTGCATTTCCAAAGTGCCTGATTCACGAAGAGCAATATCGTCGGCGTACTCAATGTCCGTGAGTAAACGCCCCGATAGTGTTTTGATCCATGAGGTGTTAGAGGTAGGTAAAGGATATTCAGGCATCATACCAATTACGAAGTTGGAGAATGAGCGCCAGAGAACATCCTTGCTTGAAGCCACTAAATATGGTGAACTCGGGAGAGAGTCTGCCGTAAACAGTTACGTGTCCACGAGAAGAGGCACACAAAGCCTTTATCAAATACAAGACTTAACAAGAGACACCACTCGTCGCTAGACTCTGTCACAGTATCTGATGATCGACGGGGTAAAAAGCAGATTAGAGACCAAGAAATACGATCATTTTTGCTCGTCGGAATCAGGGACACAGTCCAAACACTTTCTGGGACGGAATCCAGCTTGATTCGCGTGAATCTGACTCTTCCGGTGTCAGGTCAACCTGCTTAGGATAACTCTAGAAAACATCCTGAGACCTTAAGCCATTAAGCTGATGCCGCGGTTGTTTTTGGACGAGTTTCTTGCACCTTTTTAGAATATGGGAACCGCCGTCGAGGCACTCTATTATGTTGAAAGTTTTACGTTCTCTAGACATTTTGTAGTAGGGTCGAAATCACCGCCTTTTCTGGAGGTTTAGAGTGCAAGCAAGTCCGGGAACTTCGTTGCGCTGAAGAAATGAGACTGCACACTGGAGTTGGTCGATAGCAGATTGATATTACCAATAACTCTGGTTCATTTGGTCCTTCCAGAGGGTGTCCTGGTCCTCCAGGTAGGGGTCGGAACATGTGGCGACTTGTTCCGTAGAAAGGGTAATGCAGTTGCATTTCCCGCAAAACACTGCTGCCTTGTGGTTAGGTTTTTGAATCAAGGGTCTTGGTTGGGGACTCTAATCTTCCTCCTGTGGTCACCCTGGCAGTATTCCAGCCCATGGACAAACATTATCATCAGGGACAGCAACATCAGTGTTGCCATTGATGCTTCACCGGACAAACATGATACCTACGTCTAACAACAAACTCATGCTACATCGGCCGTCGCGTGGTGACATCAACCGATTCACCATACTCGCTGCCTACGTCATCATCATCATCATCATCACCATCGATAGCATGACATCACTGTTCAACAGCGATGCTTCACTGCCGTAGGCACGGTGCGTAAGCAAAAACAGGCTACCACTGCCGCCTTCCTTCTTCCTCTTTTACAGACTTCTTCCCTTCTCCCCACCCAATCAATAGCTCTCCCCTTGTAGGCCCAGCACTTAGAACCAATGACTCCGTTCGTCTTTCATCGGTTTCGCACGCAGCATCTGCTCGTCACAGGGCGCCGACATTCCCAGGTATCTCTAAAATCAAACTCCAAGCCTCGACGCCCAGTCTATCTGGCTGCTCTCAATGTCCGCACTCGGAAGCAAACACGACAGCAAGCTTCTCTTGCTCTCACACTGGACTCGCTTGGCATTGATATGTGCTGTTTCTCAGAAACAAGAATTCAAGATGCAAGCTCAGTGGTTGAGCTAACCGCCCTCTCTCACTCTCCTCTCGCTTCCGGTTGCGCACCTCTGATGATTCAGAAGCTGCTACAGCGGGACGTGCAGGGGTTTGTATCGTCCTGAGTCACTGGGCGGAAGTATCCTTGCTTGATTGCATACCCGTTGGTAGTCGCCTCTGTGTGGTCCACCTAGCAACGTCTGTGAGTCTCTCAAGCAATAGGTTGATAGATGTCTGTTTGTCTTGTTTGCTTATGCCCCAACTGACTGTAGCTCCGACGCTGTCAAAGACAGGCTTTATGACGCCCTGAATACCCTGCTGCGGCGAGCTAAAGGCTCAGCTATCGTGGTGGTTGCCGGAGATTTGAATGCACAAGCGGGAAGGCTTAACGTATCTGAGACTCAATTAGGAGGTCGATGTGGATTAGAAGTGGTATGTACGAATAGCAAACGATTGCTTCAGCTGTGCGCTGATCGCAGGCTGTTTTTACGCAGTACTAACCCCCGAAACAGCCGAAGTCATCTGGCCACATGGTGTCCTCCAACGGCAAGCCGGCCACAAACTCACATCGGTCACATTGCCATCAATTAACGGTGGTGTGGATCAGTAACTGACTGCCGGTCGTTTTGAAACACATTTGTGGATTCCGACCACGCGTTTGTCCGAAGTCATTTCTCCATATGTTTTCCAGGGCCAACTCAACTCCATATTGTTAAGCTGAAGGGACGCTTCGCAACTGATGCAATGTATTATCCTGCATGTTCCAAAGGGAGAGCAAATATGCACACTTACTCGTCAAATACCGCGATCGAAGCCCAGGGGTGTGCTTCAAAATGAACGGCAAACTTGCGAAGCTTTCCACCGGTAACTGATTGCTACATGGTGCACGTGAGTCAACGGTTAGTTTACAGTGCCTCCAAGTCACAAGGCATAGATATTTGTGCCGAAATCTTACACTGGCTAGAAATAAACGATTTTCAGTACATAATTAAAGGAGCCGTTCCCCATTACCTGTGCGGTGGCAACCAAACCCCTAATTGGTTGCCAAGGCGGACTTGGTTGGGACTTAGTCGACCAACTTGAGCATTCATATCACCTGCCATAATTACAATATGTGTACTTTTCGCTGACCGTAGTAACCGTGGAAAATCTATATGGAAGCTGTTTTTCTCGGTTTCCGAGCGTATTCAACCTTGGGTTTAAGCGGAACTCTCACGGCCTAGGTACCACGGGCCATTACATCGGGATCACCGGACACCCGATGGGTAAAGTGCGAGAACTTTGGTTTGATACCGAGCGGTTTGAGATCAACGACAAAGCTGGAATCTTGTATGCGGGCTTCGGAGACAGAATACATCGACGGAAAGAGAGAACAAGGTCTGACCAAAAGCTAACTGTTTGTCAACGTGACAGAGTAACAAATAATAGTAATAATAATAATAATAATAATGGAATCTTGGGGCTTCGGAGACAGAATACATCGACGGAAAGAGAGAACAAGGTCTGACCAAAAGCTAACTGTTTGTCAACGTGACAGAGCAGAGTATAATAGTAATAATAATAATAATAATAATAATAATAATAATAATAATAATAATAATAATAAGCGTCCAGATATAGCACCCT
>NW_008751737.1:675920-686131 GCF_000715545.1 Opisthorchis viverrini
TAATAATAATAATAATAATAATAATAATAATAATAATAATCGTCCAGATATAGCACCCTATCAGTGCCCGGCTGACATGCCACCCGAGAGAAACAAGAGGGCCAGAAAACTACCATGTTGCCCAAAACTAGACAAAAGTAATCCAGATGCGGGGCTCGGATTCAACCACGGACCTTTCTAACAGTAAGTTCGACCTTGAACCACTACGCTATTTCGAGCTCAGAATAAGGACATTGAAAACAGCAATGTAGAACAGAGTCCCGAGCAGACGCTTAGATACAAAACAACGGTTAGGTGACTGAGAGGTAAAGAAGTCACAAGCATTTCGGTAAGGGACGTGTGGGGAGCAGTCAGTGAGCGAAGATCTGTAAGAGAGGATGACGATTCCCAATTGCTCGGGTTGAAGGAGGTTTGACTGAAGTGCCAGCCCTTGAGTATCTGACACAAAACCATGAAACAGTGGTTGTCAGGTTTCCTTGAGGGACCTTTCAAGCAGCCAATGACTTAACAGTCTGACCCACTTTGTTGCATGGGGGCTGGCTTGGCCCGGGGGCTCAGGGAGTAAGGCATAGCCCTCTGACTCTTAATGCAGCTGCGCACAGCAGGTGCCTTTTGAGCAGCACCAGACTCTTCATCATCAGTATCACCAACAGCATGAAATAAGTGTTCAACAGTGATGCTTCGCTGCCGTACCACACTGGTTATAAAGGTACTTCGACTATTGAATAATGCATTGCCAGCCACGGACAAACAGTGGGCGACGGAGTGTCGTTTCTTAGGGCCAACATTTTCTAACCTGTTCCTTCTCGGAGAAAGGCAGCATCGTTGTTTCAATAAGGACATGCTGGAGGCCTGAAGAAAGCGCCTAACTTCTTTCGCACTCCTACCACAGAGAACATTGCGACTCCAACTCCATATCACCTCGTAATACGGGTACTTGCAGTATGAAGACTCACTCATCTGGCTGCTCCCCGCTGGCCTTCCTGGCATGGGTGAACTTTTAGGAACTGAGTGTAAACCAGTACAGCCGCGGGATTACTGCGGACTGAAGCCTAAGCACCACAACTTTCGGTCACCTTACGAAGGTGTGTGAAGACGGGACCTGAGAACAGCACACAGGACTCCAGTCTGGAAGGGGCTGTGTCCACCACATCTTCCCACTCTGTCAAGTGTTAGAGCAACTGCATGCTTATAGGCGCCCTACAAACTTGGTGTTAATCAAATTCGACTGTAATATTCTGTCGACCGGTTGGTTTTTTTCAACACGCTTGTGCCCAAGATGTTCTTGAAAAATATCATCATCATCATCATCGACAGCATGACATCAGTGTTCAACACCGATGCTTCACTGCCGTACAGCCATGACTTATTTGAAAGCCTTATTGTAAAGAAAAGAGTAAAGGCGGACGGGGGAGGGACTTAGTGCTAGCTTAACACAATCATTCCGAGGTGCCTACACCTCCAGACATTCACTCAGGCAATCTGGATAGAAACTGATAACAAGAACGCCACTAACATCGGTTGGCAGCCATATCTTGTAGTGTCTCCAACCAGGCAGTGAGGATCACGCGGTCCCCATCCTGGAAGGCGAGTAGCACCGACAGCACCCAAGCGTTTCGTGATCTCCTTCATACTCCTCTGCCAGGTCAAGGGTTGGCCACCTCTGTTTACGCCACTCTGAGTTGGGCATGGGAAACAGGACTCACTTCGATAAAAGATGGTTCGGCATACGTAACACATGTCCCAACCAACGCAGCTTCTGGTGCTGGACACATTCTTAAATCGAAGTACCCGTTACATAAGCGAAAACGCGCTTTTTAACTGCCTCATTACGGATACGCCGACACCAATTCACACGAGCTATGGTTCTGAGACAACGATTGTCGAACACCTGAAGACGTCTCAGGTCCGCTGCTCGAATAGGCCAAGTCTCACAGCCATACAACAAAACAGCCCGTACTGTAGCTTGATACACACGTCCCTTCAGATTCAGGGATAAACCATTCTGACGCCATAGGTGTCTCAAGTTAGCAAACGCGGCCCGAGCCTTGCAGATTCGTGCATTCACCTCATCTGTCACACTGCAATCAGAACTAATACAACTTCCAAGGTACGTAAAACGCTCCACAACTTCCAGTACCTCTCCCTGGATTGTAAGGGGCGTGTTCAGTGACTGCACGTCCACAAGCATGACCTTACACTTTGTGGGTGCAAAATGCATACCAAAGGACGGGATGACTTTGGTCAGTTCATCCAAGAATACTTGCGCCTTTTCCTCCTCTTCGAACATGAGAACGATGTCGTCTGCATACTCCAGATCGACAAGGGTTTCTTCACAGGCTATTTGAACATCCGGGTTTTGGAGACCCTCCAGCGTTCGTCTCATTATTTCATCGATCACAAAGTTAAAAAGGAATGGAGAGAGTGGGCATCCCTGACGGAGACCGCTTTGTGTACGGAAGCTTTTAGAGGGCTCTCCGTACACTCTCACACGTCCGGAAGTCTGGGAATACTAAGAACGTATCATGTTTACAACCCACAACTTGGCCGTCCAGGTTGGCTGTATACAGCCAAATTTTAAAAAAAGCTTCCCGTAACGCAAACGTTGAATTCAGTGGCATTAAAGTGGAAGAGTAACCCCTTAGTGGATGGAATCACCTAGAATGACCAGCAATCATATCCTTAGATTTCGAGATCACCTGAACAGATGATCCTAGTCAGATGACACCGAAAGATGAAGCTGACACAGACCAAGTTGTTCCCTCCTCTCAACAGCCTGAATCTCAAGAATGGGATTCTCCTTCGTTCAGTTTGTAGGCTTCTGCCGTTTATCCTGCCGATTGGTTCACTTCGCAATCAGCGAAGAAATAAGTACTGCGCGTCAAGGTCGATATTCACTGATTGCGACACAAGATAGAGGCATTCACCCAAGCTTCCCGGATTGGGTTGTCGTCCGCTCAACCCAGTGAGTTCCAGCCAGATGCATCCTCCAACTTCGAACCCTCATCCACTTGCCTACACACCTGACTGCGGTCCGCTGCAACCACCCGCGGATTGTCTCTGCTCCTTGGCATTCGCCGGGATGGCGGACAGGCCACAGACAATAGAATTCGCACGATGATTGGCCGGAACATTGACCAATCAAATTCAAGGGCTGCGATGGGCTTGTGTGCTGGGGGAAGGTGAGTGCGGTTTTTAAATCACACTGGACTATGAATAGTAGGAGGGTAAAATACAGTAAAGAAGTGAACCCCGACCTCACTTACTGGCGTAGGTGGCCGGAGATAGTAATTATTTTCTCAACCAGCCATAAGTTCCAGCTACGTTCCTCTTTTCCCTCGCCCGTGTTTGCGAACAATATTTTTACTGTTTTAGCACTTCGAAGGTTTCCCATATGTCACTCGAATCAAATGTCCCCTACGCCGGCGCAGATTATATGCACGCAACTCTTCATCAGTTTGAACATCTTTATCCTTTTGTGCCAACGGTTTCATTAACATGAGTCTGACAACTACGGGATGCTACCGGTTCAAACCACGGAATTCTTCGAAAAAAGGTAGATGAAGTAAATTCTTCCAGCGTGGAGTTCAACGCAATGCTTAGTCTGGATCCACTTTAAGTGTTTATCTTTGAGTGATATTCATAAGGATAACCGACTCAATTGAATCATTCCTATGTCAGAATCACCTGCCCAGAATTGAGGATCTCTGGCATCTTACAAGCTAACGGATATAGGCCAGCATCTAAGCAGATGTGAGCAATTTATATTACCTAAGGAAACCGGGAAAAACTGACAATTTTATTGAGGATTTTCGAAAATATGTACACAATGAACCAGGTAGTCTGGGCGAAAAATGACAGAAAACTCACTTCCATAGTTAGGATTTAACGCCTTCAACCGTCTTTACCAGCTGCAACACACGTGGCTGTTTGCTGCTCCAACAAAGTGAAACGCGATGCTGCCAGTGGACAGGCCACGAGAACCCTAGACGTTCACTCCAAACAGGCAGCCAAAGCTGTTGCCACAATGAGGTCTGTGGAACAATTCCTGTCGTCGTCCAGAAGAAAACCGATAAGGAACTGGTTCGCGGTAGATAATTGCAAGAATTTTCAAACTAGAGGCCTCCTTTGTGAGGTTTTCATTCTCTTTACTCTAAGTGACATAGGCTAACGTCGTCAAGCCACGTGAACTGACCAGACAAAAATACGATTTCGCTAACCCCGATCGAAGTTAGTCTGTACGTGCATTTTAACACCAGCCCGAGGATAGTGCACAAGGCCCGTCTGAATCGCTGAGCTGTATTCGTGTGCCTTTTAGGTTGTGCCTTTTAGGTGAACATTTTTAAGTGAACAGAAGCCGCTGACCGACAAGAACGAAACCTATCGGAAAAAATTGGCGAAAGCCTCGGTAATATGTATCAATTCGTGAATCCTTGAAAATCCATCGTGAATCTGATTCAAGGACCCCGGAGCCCCAGTATCACTTTTCAGTAATATTGATCACGCCTCAATCGGCATGTTTCCTACAGGTTGGGAAATAAACCTATTATTATTAGTTAACTACTAAGACAGTGGAGATCTTTGGCTAACGATAAAGAATGAGACCTTCATTTCCTGCTCAGGTTTGTGCATTCCACAAAACCGGCCATCCTCCCCATTAATTAAAGCACTCATTAGGCTGCATTTTGAATATTGCGGGCAATCCCATTCGTATATCATAATAAGGACATGTTTCGTCTGAAACAAGAGTGTGGGGCCCATCGACTGAAGAAGTAAAACGGGATTAGGTTTGCCGAAATTTCTGGATCGTCTTGAAAAACCTGAATTCCGCAAGCCTCACAAGAAAACAGGCTTTCCGGTCGAAGCTTTTAAATCCCGGGGGTTGCAGGTGGCGACTCCATCATAGTACCCGGGCCATGGTGCGGTCTGAGCCGAGGGATCGTGAGTGAAAAATCACCAGGAGAGGCAGTATACGCACCATATACTTTTACTGGAGAGTGGCAAGCACACAGAGCGGTCTGTACCAAAAAGTGTATTATGATCGGCTGTCAAATTCAGGTGCTTAGGTCCTGGAGCACCCTAGGCAAGGGATATTTTCGGATATACTCTACTTGGTATCCGAGGAATTCGGATGTGCAGCGATGGCGACCGTATTTATGCTGTTCACGCTGAATTGAGAGGCTTCAGCGGATGGTCATTGCTCAGCCGGCGAAACGTCTGTGGTAAAGTGCGTTCTCTAGGATCATTCCGGCTTCATGTGCTTATCGGATTTGGAGCCAGAAACGGTGCCAGCAGTGACCTTCTGCATACATTGCCATACGGAACAGAATCCTGAAATGCCCAGAAAAGTTGAGAAATTCAGGATACTATGTACACAGCGGTGTGTTGAGTAACCCAGTGTTCTGCAGCGCATTGACAGCATCAAAATAACTCCGGGCTAATTGCAGACCGCCGTTCAAATGAATTGCCGGTTATACTAATTTTTCCTCGGCCTCCAGTCTATTCAAATCGCGCGATAATGTATCGAATTGATAGGTGGGGCCCTCTTTATCCTTGATATTCTATGGAGTTAAATCTTTTGTGGTGGCAGAAGGAACAGTCTGCATCCGTAGGTTTAGGCCTGTGCTAAATAACGATCCGCCTATGGTGGCCTCGCGTGTCTCGGGTGTGCATCTTACGTGCTAGGGCAAACCAGGTGAATTTGTGCGTGTGCTGCGAGCATCGGCCATTCGTTCGTGTTCTCTGTTTTAATACAAATGACAGTAAGTGAGGTCACACGGTGGCGCCTTGTCCTGCCATTCGGGCTCAAAATTGTCAATCGTTGATAGAGTATATTTGTTTCATCTGCATTGTATAGCATGGTCCACTATTTTTCGGAACTGTTGTTCACTGGTTTAATTCATGTACAGGTATTTTAAGTATTCGCCTAAAAATGACCCGCTCTAAAACATCAGGCACCCAAAAGTCTCAAGCCTATCACCATGCTATAGGTGACGCTGCGAGTCGTCCTTCAAATCCAGATCTATGATAATCGGCATCGCGTAGTCTTACGAATGTGTCTAAGGTGCTCCTCTTAAGTAATGTGGGCAATCAGATGGCTATTCTTCGCACCATGGGTTCAATAGTTGTGTTAAACCCACGCCAATCGGCAATTGTGGTACCATGCAAGTGGCTTTGGAACTGACCTCTTGACTTTGCTCGTTAGTATTATTCCACAAGGTTAATGCTGTGGACTGAACGTTCAAGAGAACATACATATGGCTCCCCACATATCACCTGCGGCATCACACCATAGCTGACCACTTTCCTTCAATTCGCGGCATTTAGCACCGGCAATCAACATCCATTTCATTTTTTTCTTCGATGTCCAGTGGCGGACATCAAGATTTCCATGAGATAAGGAGTGAGTCGATTACTCTGCACCTAAACTTTGCAGGATTGCAGACGAATGTGCCGCGAATTTCAGGCGCTTTTTGCGGTTTAGGTTCCTCAACCACTGATGATTGTCGCTTTCCACAGCACAGGGGATTCCACTTACCTTGGCGGGATTGGACCGCACTTTAACTCGGGCTTGACTTTCTGGAAAACTGTCTATCCCACAGTTTGATACAAGGCTCTGATGCTCTGTATATTGAAAGGACGTTGTCTACCTGGTTAGAATCTAGCGGAGCTGATGGTCCTAGTAGATTTCAGGCATTCACTGGTTGCTTTCGGGGATCTGAATTTCTTGATAACTATGTAACGCAGTGTTGCGCTTCAGTGAATTTTATTTCTTGCGCGACCGTCGAGACTTGATATATGATTGTAGCTGCAATCAAGGGCAACATGCTTAGGAGATTTCACTTTTAATATCTGTGAACGGCGATGATGTCAGCACGTTGTGAAGCTGATCCGAATGGTGCTTCATTTTTCACGTCATTCGCCGCCAAACCATGCGATGCGGAGGCCAAGAGTTTGGTTTGTAAACAGCAACTCACTCGGCCAAGTTCTCATCATTGTAGAGCATGGTAGATAATCGCATTTATTTCGACCTCCAACTCGTTTTTTTACTCAATTCAACATTTCCGTACACACAAAACGACACGTATGCTGGATTTGATTAAGGCATTGTGTAGGAAAAAACCGTCATGCCCATCTGCTTTTGGTCGGCAGGTGGCTATTCATTTGGGAGTTTCGGGCCAAAATCAGTTCAAAGAGCAATAAAAAGATCGGGCACCATGAGGTGTATAATGCTGAACTTTATTTACAAAGTCAAAACAAAACGTAGTGGTGTAGGTTGCAGGTCTTTGCCATTGGCGAGCTTTCTCAAAAAGCCCCATAATATAACTCTTCATCTATTTTTATCCCCAAGCCATGTGACTGCTATGTGGAAATTCTAAAAAGCATGTTAAATCCAAGAAAGATCTCCTCTAAATAAGAGTAGTCCTGGTTGAAACTATCCGTCGGCTAGAGCTATACATTCGTAATCCACACAAAATCACTGCGCGGCAAAAAGCACCCCAGTTAGTTTTCGGGTGACTCCTCGGCTTAACACTGGGCCTTCTGCTCCCTACAGGTATTTGTCCCGTCATGAACTTTTCTTCTGGAAGAGAATTCTGGTGGGAAATCCATTTCACAAACATATCAGTGCGCTAAATCAGATGCAGTCCAAAAACTTTTGACTCAGGGCTGCCGTAAATGGCCGCACTGCTCTGTGCGTCATGTGATGTATATTGATCCTGTTTTTGCCGAGCCACCAAAACGAAACAGTCTCTCTCGAGTCATTTGGACAGAAAATCTTGGTGTGCGCCTCACCAGCGTTATATTTTAAACTTTCATCGGCGGTTCCAGAGCCACCCAAAATAAGAGGTCAGAAGCTTGTGAATACGTGCAATAAACCTTACCACGCGACCCGCCCAAATGGTTGAACGAGTATTTTGGGTGATGGTTAACTTAACAGGTATTACAATGTACAAATTTCCATTTAGTCCGTAATACGTTGCAAGGTATAGTCCAAAATTGATGGAACTATGTGGGTGAAAGATTTCATTGGCTCATGGCTGATTATCAAAATGGAATCCCACAGCAGATATGTGCGGGTCTTCTTGAAATCAAGTGACATTTTGATGTCTTCTCTTGATTACACGGCAAGAGGTGTTTTAGGTTCGATAACTTTATCTGAAATTTACGATGAACACGGTGCGTATGGCATGCTTTATCTTCCTCAGTCTATCGATAGAGCATTTCTTATAATTTTGCTGAGCTAAAGCGTCAACGGCCCGAGCAATCTTAGACCCAGCAATGTCATTTGAAGCTAACATTTCCATGAACTATCTACCGATGCTCTGTTTATGTGTACTTCGCAGTCACATTAGAATATTTGTGGCAAACTGCCAACAAGATATTGTGGCCTCTGCATTGGAAAAAACCCAACTCCCTCCTGCAGACAGTCCTATCATGCCAAATAGATATTGATATTTTTATTCTTTATTCTCATTGCGTGCGAACTAAATCCACCAATGTTGTTTCGGTTCTGCGCAGGAGTTAGCAGATACTAGACCGGCGCAGTCCCAAGATGTGAGCAATGTGTTTGTAATTGAACCCCCATTTGAACGCTTTGGCTTCCCGGTATTTGCATGTAACTCAACGTAGCCCAGCTGTTTGCGTGGGACAATCAATACTACATGTTTCACTTCGTCCACCGGGCGCAGACACTACTTTTGACTCAAGACTCTTCTTGTCTAAAATCCGCGAACGATGCAAGCGGCGGCAGCACTTCTGCACCAAACTTTAGGCTACGTAACAGGGGGTCACTGGTCAACTTACGGCATTTACAACGCCAATTAGTCGGTAATTCGTTAACTTTAACTTAGTTTTTTGTATCGATACTCTATCTTCCCCAAACAAGCAAGTTCTGGCAGCAGACCACTAGATGTTTGAGTGTAGGCTATAGTTTTCCGGTATCTACAACAATGTATTCGCCACAGTAATTCCTGTTTTCAGTGTTGCCGAACTCCCAGTTGGGTCATTAAGATTTCAAGGTTTATTTGCTGATATCAAAGAAGACATAGCCAGAGAGTGATCTCAATGTTCAAGCGACATTACTGTGAATAGAACGATACGTCAGTCTCTTTCGAGTTTATTCCGCTAACGGCAGGCTTTCTCTGACCAGTCAATGAAATCGGTTTGTTGGGTGCAAGAGTGTTTTTTTCCTTTATCTTATTATTTTCATAGCTTCCGGACCGACGTCATCTACCAGTGCTCTATGCCAATCTCCAGGTTCTTAACTAGCTGGCGTTTGAGGATTTTGCGCTCTCGTTGTAGTCGCCTTTTGTTTGAACTGTTTGCTCATCATATACAAGAGCCACTGACTGTAGCGAGAGATTTTCCTTTTACAATACGCCTGCTATTCACCGCAAAAGGATTTGGAGGCGGAAGACGCGGGTCCTTTCTCCTCTCCAGGTTGTCTCCCAAAGTCGTGTACCAGCGGAGTAAACAGCGTTCCTGTGTATACAAAAGCTTAATGACCAGCAAGAACAAGGCTGTTTCAGGCTATGGGCTACAAAGGTGAAAACCCCATTTCCTGAGATTTTATGCAAAGTGAACATTTGCAAGCATCCCCTCCGGGTATGGTGTGCGTTCTCCCAATAGCTAGTAATCACATACAGACAGAGTGATTTTCGTAAAAAAAATTCCTTTAGATGCAGAGTGCTCTGACACGCGGCCAGAAATTACTCGAACTCTTGTCAATAATATACGCCAGCGGCTAGACACACAATGCACTTTTCTGCAAAACACCCTGCGGGCGAAATAAAAACTAACGTCAAAATGTTGCACTTCTTTGCATATATGCGTGGACTGAAAAGCACCCTCATCTGCCATCATTATTTGCGATTTGTTTTAATCGATCTCTTTTGAAAATTATTGGCGCACATTCGTCTTTGAACTTCGTCTGCTATGGCTTCGGAAGTGGCTTTCGTTGAGAAATTTGTGGGTGCATCGTTTTCATCCTTCACGGCATTTGAGAAGACCTTAAATGAATATATGTAGGATAACTTTGTTATATTTGTGCGTTCATCCAGTAATCGAAGCACCAACACTATTTTGCGTTACGAATGGGTGTACTAAAATGCAGCAGGCGCTCTCCAAGACCAACGGAAAGCCGTGGAATCCGAAGAAGCTAGTAAACCGAGCGTATTTTCCAATAAAAAAAGTACGCGAAGCACCAGCTG
>NW_008751737.1:686689-687261 GCF_000715545.1 Opisthorchis viverrini
GGCCAAATGAACGCTCCTCACGAAGAAGAAAATGCGCCTCACAGAAGGAAATATGTAAACTTCAAAACGACCAATATATCTCAAAATTTCAAGATGTCCATTTTGAGCCTTTTCTCCGTTACCGGTGGATGGATTAGTTAGGCATCGTGTACCTTCAGGCCGCATGTTAGTGGTGTGCGTCAGTTAAGATCGTTCAGCTGTCTGGTATTATCGACGTAGGCTCTATGTGATTAGTTAGTTAGGCATCGCCTACCCTCAGGCCGCATGTTATTGGTGTGCGCCAATTAAGATCGATGAACCTCGAGGTCTTTCTAGCATAATTCGGAACCTATAATGAAAAACTCTGTAATTTGCCAGTCAGCGTGCACGATGTTTAGCAAATAACTAGCGTACACTGCGGAATTTTTACTGGCAACAAAGAATCATCGACCAAAATTTGTTTGCACGAATGCGCCTACGCATTTGTTGCATCTCATAAGGCCATTTAGATTCTAGAATGTTGAGGAAATCCGTTCCGGTGGAAAAAATACCTGAAAGTTACGTTCATTGTATGTGAGTCAACCTTTTCCACA
>NW_008751737.1:687413-702404 GCF_000715545.1 Opisthorchis viverrini
TACACTATGAAGTGGCAAGTCTGAAAATGCCGTGGATTTCGAGAACTCAATCTCATTGTGCGAATAGCCAGCGGCATAATATACACCGCTGCACCACATTGTTGCAGTTTCCCGCCGGACCTAGCATCATCTAGTGTATATACAAAACAAAGCAAATTGACGTAAGTACACGCGTAACAAACACGAGGAATCAAGGTCAGAATCAATAATCTGAATCAAGGTCAACTTGTTTATTGCGTACTAAACGACAGCCATTCGCTAACTGTCCTCTTTTGTAGCTGTTCGTAACAAGTTTCGGATGACATGTAGCGCGTTTTTCATTCGTCCGCCTCTCACTGGCATATTTCTAATGTTTATTTTATGGCATTGTACTGAATGGAAACAAGCACTAGGAGGGCCACTCCAAATCATGCGCAAAATGCGTGCCGAACCAAGTCAATCACAAAAGCAAGTCTATTTTAAACCTAGCAGATAGACCTGTGTGCTTATCTGCCCTACGCAGAAAAACTGTTCCTCCCGACAAATTTAACCAGAAACATTTCTAATGTACACCCGCTTGAACAGTTCCAAGGTTCCTGTCACTAACATGGCCTCCAGTGAACAAGAATCACGACTTCTGTGACGACTTTCACTGGTACTATTTGAGCCAGTTATGAGAATATTGCAAGATTGACTTACTTGGATCGATATCAGCGCAACTTTGCGGGTAAAGACCACTCTAACTCTCTAGCTAACTCAAGAAGTCGGAAACAACTCACTGGACAACTCACCGGGATCTAATAAGAAAAGATGCCCAGCTTGACAGGGACAAAAAATTTAAAGGCCACAGCTTTTATTATTGACCATTCGAACAAGCGGAATAGTTAAATGAACCAGAATCCTTTCAATCTAGCCCGTAGTAGGCGAAAGACTGAATGCATTGGCGAATAATGTTTCAAAACGGTCTTGTTCAAGGACCTATTTTTACGACTTCACTTAATACGCCTACTCACACAGTGGTCATTTACATAAGGTCCTGTTTGAGAATCATCTTTACAGACTTGTTCAAAACTCCGAGATAGAGGCTAATGTATCGGTCGGAGGCTCAGTCCTAAGAACGGCGGTTCGTTAATTCCATTCAATTGGTTGCCGAAGGCTGGTTGGGCCGAGACGAGTAACGCTCTGAAATAAACCTGGTCAGAAATTTTTTAGTTATTTCAATATTCATTGAAGACAAACCGCTAAGCTTCAACCACTTGAAATGGCGACTTCACGATTACTGGTTCGTGCTAATCAACGGCATTGTCATCAGCATTGAGGCTATTACAACTTAGAGCTAATGGTACCAAGACAGATGCAAATGAAATAAATGGCCAATATCAAGAAATTTAAAACACTCCCGTGCCCGTGGAGCTTCCTAAACAAATGTGAGAAACGTAAAAAAATCCCGATAAGTATCTGCGGACCATCCTCACTTTTTGGTACAGAAGAATGCATTACCTTCTAATGCATAGATTGCCATTACATAGAACACCCACATAGATGGCTGAATAATACCGCAGAAGCTATCGGTAGTTTGCCACTTCGATTAGAAAAGAAAGTGGACCGTTTTTGGATGGTGGTTACTGTGGCCATGGTCGCGTGGTGTTGAGCATTTAGGGCACAAGTTTTAATTGCAGAGTAGTATGAGGATGACGAAACACAGCCACTTGAGTTAGAAGTGAAGAACGCTTTGAATTCGGAGGCATAAGCTATAACGCAAACGGATAAGCTTGTTCGTTTTGAGGGCAGTCAGTGTGAAGGATTCGTGTTGAGATTTGTGGAGACAAAAAGGGCACTGATACCGAGCAGAACGTGGTGGTTACTGTTGCAAGAGTGGGTGAATCAGTAGGGAATAATAATTTGCAGTAGGGATGGCATCACGTGTATATATTGGAACAGCAAAATGAAAATAGGTTTACTTCTCAATAAATTCATTCCCTAACTTGTATGGAACATGACGACTGAGGCGTACCTTTTATATTAAAAGCGATCACGGTGTGCAACGCGCAAAACCCCAAGATATCATTTAAGAGACTTATAAAAAAAACTCAATACCATGGCGCTAACCGGGGTAAACCCTTGAAAGCATATCGATCAATGGTAAAATTTAACTGAAACTTCAGAGGAAATGCCTTGATCGGTGCATCACTCGAGGTAAACGCAGATCACCAAAAGTATGAGGAATCACTGCTGGCTCGGTATTACCTTCCATGCATGCGGGCAGCTGTACAAATCTGTCAGAATGTAAAGAAGGACTTTCAAGATGCTCAGGGAGCACTGAAAGTCTTGGGACAGATATATGCAGAGATTCACGGAGACCACAGACGGCGAGCAGTGTGAAAAAGCTAAACCAGAAGTGTCCTGTTGTGTCTTATCTGTAGGCCGTTGCGGTCCGCTTAGGGATGCCTAGACGCTTTTTTATCTTTTGTCACCTGGAAACTCGCACCTCCGATCAGTGTGGTTTTTTTTCAACGCGGTGGTTGGACGATTTATAAAGTGTGATAAACACCACCTCCCTCAAGCCCCTTAAATGGAAGCATCACAAAGTGATCAGAATTCCAAAATCGCTCTACAACTTGCAAAAATTACGCTGATTGTCTTTAGTTCTCCGTTGGCTCTGCGCACCCTTATCGATTATTTTGTTGTTGCCAACATGCGCGTATATGACGAAAAAATGTCCTCCTTGGTTTAAGCGTTCTCAACAGCTGCTTTATCCACTGAGTCTGCACAAAGTCCATCGGTTATTAGCGCTGTATGTTTTCCTCGAGGTTCCTTTACGCTCGCCAGTTGTGGTATTCTTGTGATGAGACCTCCAATATTGTGATTAAGGAGTCTGATCACTTTTTCCGGATCCGGTAAGTAGCTAGCTGACGACTTGATAGATACCCTCTTCCTCTGATAGTAATAGAGAATCGCCTGACCTCTCGTATTTTAAGCCGGTTGTTCTGTTTTAACACGTCAACAGCTTTTTCTGTATGGCGTATATACATGCTATTTGCCAGGTATACCAACTTCCCCCACCACAAGTTACTCTGACTTTCTGCCATAACCTTCCACGCGATTCAAGGCTCCTACAGTAGTGCTAAAGATGTCACCGCTGAATAATAACTGCAACTGATCCAGCACCGGCCTGCCTCCTGTGGTCTTCCGGGCTCTTCAGGAATACGTAAGTATTAGTGTAACTTTAAAAATTGAACCAATGGCAGTGCTGCCCGCGTCACATAGCTTCTATGCACAAGGGCTATGATGCAGCATTAGCAGCTTCTCAAAAGACTGAGAACGCAAGGTTTCCGTCATTTCGTTTTCCCAAAGGGACCGCTTTCACCCGATCCTATGCAGAAAATACGTTCACCAGCCATTGTGTTTCTACTTAATCTCATGGCCAGGTGTTGGTAAAGAAATTTCTTGGGACCCTAGCCCCACTTTAGCGTTTTGCTTACTCTAGCATAGGATTTAGCCACCTATTTTGGATATCTCATTTTTAAGCGCACCCGACCACCCTTCCAACCTTCTCGCTTGATTAGGCCCCGCTGAGTTATAAGCTTGCTAACATAATCCCAGTGAGGCTTAATATTGCCTGGTTTGAATCAAATAATGCCACCAGTCCCATCTTCCTCTAAGTGCTTGCTAAGCCTTGATTCCCCATTATCTTTCCCCTCATTGTGTCCAAAGAATCGGCTTGCAGAGAAAAGGCACAACACTCAACCTCATCACCCTTCAAGGTCGGTCGATAGATTGCCCAGCTAAATTCCGCCTGCTCAGTTGTACTTACCGACATTTCCCTTCCTCCCCCACTCGGTAGCTGTCTTCCCCCCTCTCCGCCAAAAGAATCTCAGCACCACACCGACCTGGGAAATCTCGTGTGCATAAGATGGACAGCGAACTGATATCCTGTCGTATCATGCAACCACTTATCTGCCTTCTAACTCCTGATTCAACGTGTGATCCATCAGATCTTGCAAAACGCCAGTCTTTATTGACATGCTCGCCTTGGAAATTAGTCGGCGTATGGAATGTCGTAAACAAGTCTTACTATATGATATTCCCGACCGCATCCCGATAGAACGCACAAAGGCCGCCATCTTGACAGCATGTAACATGCATGACAAAGTCTGTACAGCCCGATGGTTGCGAAAGTCGAAACCCTCCTTGCGTTGCCCATTGCTAATGCAATTCAGAGCGCCTGTTAAAATTTCAGGCCCTTCTGTCCTCGACCTAGACATTTAAGACCCCAAAGGTCAAAGCTGCTCGCACCAGACTACAAAAACAGCTCACAAGAAACCCACACTCCAAACTTCCACGGCCGACTACTGATAACAGACGAATCCATATTTTGTTCAACAATCCGTACCAGTAAATGCTACCAATGTGATTCAATTACAGGCTACCCACGAAACTAACCCCCCGGAAAGTTGCGTAATTCATATCACCGGTGACGCACGTGCACATAGCTTTCGGAGATCACCCGATTCAACCAACGGCTTACCGAATCTGTCAACTGGTCCGGCCTCTTTTACAACCCCCTTTCATTTACGTTGGACACCAGCCGTATCCAACATCAGAGTAGTCTGTTCTAAACCGATTGGAAGGACAGCCGCCCCTCCAAACGCCTAAGCTGACGCCTCATCCTCCAAAGCTCAATGCTGCAGCACAGATCCCCTCCCTTACCCCCATTATCTTTGAATCGCTCCTCGCCCAAGACCGCCATACCGTGATGTCAACTTGCATCCTAATGCCACACAAACCCTTAAAACGGCCTCCAGCCCTGCATAACTTCTTCATGACCATAAACACTTCACTTCTACCCTTGGACACCTGCCTGTTCCTCCTCCGACCTCAGTGGCACCAAAAACTTCACCGCTTTGATGACGGATGCCGTATCTTACCAGCCCCTATTCGGTGCTACAACCGAAGATGAGAGCACAGTGTCTTGCTTGAGACCCCCTGACCTAATGACACTACGCCCCTTCCCACCAAAGCGCGCCTTCGGTTCAAACGCTTACTATCAAAGCCTGGTATTGTAACGCCCCCGCCTGTGCAAAATCGTGAATTCCCACTCTTCACTGAGATCCCTATTCGGAAGCCACTTACTCCGCCTCCTCCGAAGCCACGCGTAGGCTCCTCTTCACAAACTTAATAATAATAATAATATTTATTCCCAACCAGTCGGTAGCATACCGTTGGGCATGATAACAGTAATACAGTCAGAATAAAGGCATGACTGGTGGGGTTTGTGATTAATGGGAAAGGGGAAGGAAAAGTGAAGTAAACAGTAAACATTAATGAGGTGGCATGGGTAGGGATCTAAAATTACAGGGTCCCTTTATGTCCTATGGAGAACATATCAGATGGCGCGAGATCTGAACGTTAGGGTTTAAAAGTGGCGGGCAAAGAAAACAAAACGAGTGAGGGCATAACAAAGAGCTTACTGACTGGAACGCGACAAAAACAAAAAACTTCAAACTACAGGAAGTGTAGAGCCGGAATAATGGATTTGGAGAGGCAGCAGAGCTGCGACGACATGGCCGGTCAATTTGCACTGAGGCCCAAATCCGTCACTAGGGCTTCATGACCTTGGGTTTTTGGGCGTATGGCCACGGAAAGTAGGGATGGTGAAGTGGGGTAAAGTGCAACAAATGCTAGCAGGAGACGCAGAATTACAGTGTGCAGTGATGATTGTGCGACTCACTAGTGTTGCAGATGGAGCAGGGTCGAGTGTAAAGGTTACTTGGGAAACGAGTTCACGCAAACTGGGCAACAAGTGACTGAGTTGGTGAGGAGTACAAATAAAAGCCACCGAGATCTTCACATCTGGCAGAAGGTTCGGCAGATTGCAATGAACGCCTTCCGGTGGTGGCCGGGGACTGATGAAGCATGTAAGGACATTCACACCGCTTGCCTGGAGGAGACCCGTATCCACAACGACCCGTGATCAGCTCCAACCCTCATCCGGTTCCACTACCCAAGCCACCAACTTCCGTCCCGCCTGAACAACATTTCCGGCAACCACCTATCCCTCCACAACCACCACGCCGTTTTGCATCTTATCCCTCTCCATACCTGCCGCTTCAGAAGAATACACGGTCGAAAACTCCACATTCAACTGCATGCCCTCCTCCCAAAGTCATTCCGTACCCTATACTGAGCCTGGTACAGTACCTCCTGCCATGGGTTCAAACCTATTTCAACGACGATTCACCCATCTACCACCGGTACTGAATACTCCCTCCCACACTCCGAACCCTGTTCCATATTACCCCACCTCAGGTACCTAGTCCCCCCAGTACTAAACCCCACCGTGAGTGAGGTTGCAGAGTTCCTACTTAGTACCGTTTGCTCGCCAATGAACTTGTCAATGATGTTGTTCAATCCCCGCTCATTACTGCCCAAAATTCATAATCTTCGAGCAATTGGAGCCATTGCACGACCAAGTATAATCCATGGGACTGAAACATGGCTCAGATGAAACTCCTAACACAGACACCTCAATCATTGACTATGATGCTTACCGCTCCTATAAGATAAACTCAAGGGGCGGTGGATGCGCCCACTCGTGGCCTGCATACTCTGGACCCAATATCCTCCAACGATGGCCATTTGGCTACAGCTGCAGCTGGTTCACGCTTCTCAGGAAGTGACCACTGCCTCGTTTCTTGCGACTTAGTCAATTATGGTCAAACTGCTCCTCCGAGTTCATCCATGTTTCATATCCTTTCACCGGATATTTTACAAGTTTTCTCATCCACGACTTCCCAGGATTGAGACGACTTCTTCCTGTTGAGAAATACACACCGCGTCAATGGCATCTTTTACCAAAACACATCGACTGCTTTTCAACTTGTTTCTCCTGTAATGCATTTTCACGCCGGTAACTCCGGCCACGATAGGTTATTAAAAACGTTGGATGCTTAAATACGCCGGGCTAGTAGACAACATTGGAAATCTCAGGATTTCTCACTATTAATTCCCATCCACAAACTCTCTACTAACTGAGTATCCTTGCGGGTATCTCTGGAACGCCGAGAAGAGAACGCCGTCCTCAGGTCTCCTTTCCAATCCAAATTACTCAGCCGACTGTTCCGTAGGCGTTGTATCCTAAACAGCCATTCAGTTGCTTGTTTGCGTTCCACAGACAGTGGCCACATCACTGATCTTGTCAACATAGCCGGCTAGCTGAACGCTTATTTCGCTAACTGCCACTTACACTTTCCTCACAACTCCGAACCCATACCCACTGCTGTTTACCTCCAAAGTGTGACCTGGCAGGGTAACCACCCAAATCTCAGCAACGTAACCATCTCCCTAGCTGATGTTTTTTCCCTTCCTCTAAAGATTAGGGACTGTTTTGCCAGGGGCCGACGGTCTTCCACCCCGCATTCTGAAACAAGGCGGCCGAGATATTGGAATCCTTGTGCTAAATGCTTTCACTCACTATAAACTATAGAATCGTCCCCTCCCAGTGGAAGAAATCCATAATTCACCCGCATTTCAAATCCGGATCTAGACAAACTCCTTCCAACTACAGGGGAATCCGCCACACCTCCCTCCTAATGAAAACGCTTGAACATCTGGTCCCAGGTCCATTAACCAAGTTCCTACTGACAACTAATGCCACACATGACCGGCGGTATGGTTTACTGTCTCAAAGAGCCGTTAGTGGCTGCCATCTTCACTTCTTCGAGACCGTCACAGCAGCCCACGACTCTGGATACTCCACTGTAACAGTTTACCTGGATATTCTAAAAGCCTTTGACCAGGTCCCCCATTCATCCCTACTGCATAAAATTAGTACTGTTGGCATCATTGGAACCTTATTTCAGTTGCTTGCCTCCTACCTATCTGACAGGACTCAAGTAACACAAATCGGGGACATGCAATCATCTCCACTATCGATCACCAGTGGAAGCGCGCTAGGCCCCATCCTCTTCTTACTGTACATCAACGGCGTCTTCGGTGCCATAACCCATGGTAAAGTCTTCTTCTTCAAGGACGATATAGAAATTGCGTACATATTTCCCCCATCTGCACTAGCCCTTACGTTTCATCAGATAAAGCAAGACTTGGACTTGTTGACTCGCTGGTCAAACGACTCCGGCCTCAGCTTCTCCTCCACAAAATCCTGCATGACTTCCTGCCGCTGCTCTCTCCCGGCTGATGCTTTCACAATAAATGGAACTCCTATCACCCATTCCACGGATATCAAGGATCTTGACCTAAGATACTCCTGTACCTTTAGCTTTTCTCACCCGGTGAAGTACCAGGTTCCCCGAGCACACAGGCCCAGTTTTTGTGATACTGCGCTCCCTTCACCTTCCAGACATAATATTTGCAATTTTCTGTTTCGTATTCTCCTCCTTTTATACCCAAAGTTGTAGGCTCGTACTTGAAAGAGTCCAACGGTCATTCACGAAAAAGCTGTTCACTCGGTCAAACCCTCTCTCTTTCCACTCTCGCTGTCAAAGCCTCGAACCACTGTGACTCAGATGCTTTGAGGTGAATCTAACTCCCCCACACCGCCTGCTGCATAAAAATGCCTTTATGTCAGAGGCTAGACCAAACATGAACTGACGTCCTCGCTACCGATTCCGTAACTCCTGCAAACTTTTAGAGTCCTTCCGAGCTCGTACAAACACTCGCAGCCATTTCTTTCTAGTTACTACGCTCGCATCTGGAACAGTCTTCCTGAGCAGCTGCAAAATATCACGCATCATCATACTTTTTCTCAGTCCGTGGACAAATTCCTTACTGCTGCCGTCCTATGTAAAACCCAACTACCCCACGACCTCCTATATGGATTTGGTCCAGTACGTATTTGAGTATAGCGACGATAAAGTTAGTAGGCAAGTAAAAGATCCAGCTATCATATATTCCTTACTTCTAGCAATTGTGAGATTTAAACGCTTACTTGATCTAAGTAGGTTGTGTTACCGGCCTGGCTGTTTATATTTTTCCCCAACCAACTTATACATCGTTATAGTCAAGTCCCTGCCCCGGATCACCCCACCAGCGCTGTCTAGTGACTGGTGCTGTCGGCTCAACTCTAACTGACAAAAATGAAACCAAAGTCTGCTTTTTCTAACTACTATAGCCCATTATACACCGATGTATTTACATCAAATTCTTCTGATGAATGACTCCACAGCTCACCAACCACCCACGCACAACATCGCGGTACGCTTCTGCCTGACATGGTAGCTCACACCAACGCTCAGTTGCCGCTTATCCATAGTGTGATCGCCCTGAAAATCACCATTCCGTCCTCACTGTCTCATTGGCCACTGTCACTTCACTGCCTTCTCCGCGACTTGCCTCTACCAGCGTCTGTTTGCCGTTTGCATGTTTAAATTGGCTGAGCTGATTTTACTGGCCTTGCTTTCCCCCCGACCGGAAAAACTGGTAGCCGGAGTACTTGCTTAATGCACAAACCGCACTTATGACTGATGGGATGGTTTTCCAGCTTGCAGATCTGGTAGCATGCATAAGGGATGAAAACCTCGTGTGGTGGATGGGTGCGCCCTGCAGGGTGGGTCGCTGTGTTACGTTGCACCATGGTGCGCTCGTGTGCCCATCACCCTTCCAGCAGTATGGGTGCATCGTTCGTCGCCGGTGGTTCTAGGCCTGTCCCTTAAATTCAGGAAATAAAAATAAAAAAGAGCTCTGCTGTATTCCGATTGTTGCTGCTGGTGTTGGCCTCGCCTCAGTGGAGTTATCTGGCAACGCCGTAAACAACAACAAAAACGGCCTTTCGCCTATCCAAAAGTATTAAAAAACAGTATACCTAAGTTAGCCGGAAGAATCCCTGTAATGCCTTGGCCTACGCCGACGTGCATAGCTGTAGCTGTCTTCGTCAATATCGAGGCTACACAGCATCATGACCCAACTCATCAACCAAACAAAAAGACGCACCGACTTGCTACTCCCAGGAGTGCAGACATACAACACATAATCATACAGTGGAACTCCAGACTCTCCACCATCACCACGCGGAAGTCTTCTTCGTCATGCACCACTCATCGATTTAAGCTGATAGTCGTGCTTCGAGAACTGGTGACAATCTCCCCCACATACACCAGCCACAACCGGGAGGCGTTCGTTGCAATCTGCCGAACCTTCTGTCGGATGTTAAGATCTCGGCGACTTTTATTCGTACTTTTCACCAAGTTCGTCAATTTTTGTACAGTTTGCGTGAACTCGTTCTCCCAAGTAACTTTCAAACTCGACCCTGCTCCAGCAGCAACACTAGTGGGTCGCTCAGGTTTGGCTGCATACTGTGATTCTGAGCTTCCTACTACCATTTGTCCTTGCCGCATATTAACTCACTTCACTATCCATACCTACGCCTTCCGTGGCCATACGCCCAAACAGCCCGAGGCCATGAAGCCCCAGTGACGGTTCTGGGCGTTAGTTCAAATTGACTGGCCATGTAGTGGCGGTTCTGCTGCCTCTGCAGACCCATTATTCTGGCTCCACACTTCCTGGAGTTTGAAGTTTTTGTCACGTTCCAGGCAGGAAGCTTTTTGTTATTCCCCCACTCGTATTGTTTTGGCCCGCCACTTTTAAATCCTAACGATCAGATCTTGTGTCACCGGATATGTTCTTCATGGGAGGTAAAGAACCCTGGCAGTTTTGGATCTCTACTTGTGCCACCTCAGGTGTGACGAAGTCTACTTCGTTAATGCCCACTGTTTACTTCACCGTCTATTTTCCAGGAAATTCCCATTAATCACAACCCCCATCAGTCATTCGCTTATTCTGACTGTAATAATATGATCATGCCTGACGGTATGCTACCCACTAGTTGGGAATAATAATAATAATTATCATTATTGGATCAAATGCATAATGTCCACCTGAGCGCAGACCTGGGTTTGTTTGTATTTGGAATGTCATATTTCCGAAGGTAACCACTGAATCCCGAAATCTACTGAGACTCTTAACTCCGGTAGATGTTGCCCAGACACACATCGCCATCGCAGTATGCAACGTTTTTCAGCCTTGTATCGAAGTCAGAGAGCGCGAGACAGCGTTGGACTCTAGGTTGCCATCCCGCCAACATCTATTGTCAACCACTTTTACAGAGTTTGGTTACCATCCTGTCAACGTTTACGTTCAACCGCTTTACCAGAATTTGGTCACAAACTTGTGAACGTTTATCTTCAACCACTTACACAGAATTCAGTTACTGCCTCATCAGTGTTCACCTTCAACCACTCATATAATTTGTTAAACACATGCATACCCACTATTTCACCCCTGTTTTGATTATGTCACGAACACTAGCCCCACGACTAACAAAGACTACTGGAAATTTATCATAAAACAAATGCAAGCGCATCCTCATACACAAGGTGAAGCTATAAATGTGCGGAACAGGGGCGGCAGGATGCCGACGCCCGTCACTTCACACGGCACCTGCACCAAAAACCCCTGTTTTATGTCACGAACACTAGCCCCACGACTAACAAAGACTACTGGAAATTTATCATAAAACAAATGCAAGCGCATCCTCATACACAAGGTGAAGCTATAAATGTGCGGAACAGGGGCGGCAGGATGCCGACGCCCGTCACTTCACACGGCACCTGCACCAAAATCGTTTCAAACCTACGCACGACTCACTGTGTGGAAAAGGTTTGGGCTCGATGTCGTTTGAATCAGACGACAAGAAACGGGCCAGATTTAAACGCGCCCGGTCAATATCCTCATTCAAAGCAACCGTATCCTGCATTCGCTACAACTTATCAGTAAAGAACCCGATAATTTCCTTTCATTTTGTGTGGTTCGGTTGTACTACAGTGTATCAGGTAGACACTATGAATAAGTGTTTAATATTAGTGTTATTCACCTTCTCACATTACGTCGAGTAAAAAATAATGGCACCAACAGGACCAAGGTGGGATGGTGTCCCTCGAATAAAATAGCTTAAGGACGTTGCGTAGTCGCACTTGCACGCACTCAGGCTCTCAAACTGACTTGTTTGAAATGGAGCTGTTGTTTATTTTGGCGAGTCTTTTTCCGGCAATATGCATTGGAACAAGGTCAGCGGTCAGATGCAACAGATTGGCTAATCAGCAGATACAACAGCCTGACACTCAAAGACATGAGGTGCAACTGTTTCGCACTTCACCTTATCCGATGCCATCAATCCCGTCAAAAAAGTATAACCGATGAACGGTCAGAACAAGGCTGATCCGGCAAGGTCAGGAGAAAGCCTTGGCTTTGTATGCCAGTCCCCGATTCCATGCAAAAACTTCCCCTGGTCGTCCTCCATTCTGCATTTAGGACCCGGTTTAAATTAATTTTTCATTCCTGATTGGGTGGGTCCCTAGTCTGCAAAACCTACTATCCAGCGTTGGAAAATTCAGAAGAGGTGCTAATGAGATTAGATTCCGAAAAGGATTTAAGTGTTTGGCTCTTTCCGAACATTTCCTTCGCACTGCTGCATGAGAAATCGGCTCGAAAGGTATCCACCGTTATACGGATGATTCGGCACATCTTCTCTCGTGCTACTCGCATAGCCTTGCAAATAATTCATGGGCCGCTTCTTGAATATGCCAGCCAAGTTTTCTACTCAAGATGCAAGGAAGTCGTAACTCTCACTAGTCGTACCAAACGAGCTGCATTGAAAATGGTTGCCGGGCTCAAATCTGTTGACTATGAAACGCTCCTCGCGGTGGGTACCCAATTTCTCGTGGAGTGTCGTCATCTCCGAGGAAACCGAATACTTACTTATGTTCATTTTGTACAAGGTTTGGCGAACAGATTTTTATCGTCGACCAAGCTAACACAGCGCGGACATGGTGAGATTTTCAAGCCCAGAGAGCACAATTTTATTAGGCAGATTATTTTTTATCATTTTGAGTAGTTACTGCATGGAATAACTTTCCAAGGTTTGTATATGCTCTATCTGTTACCCAACACAAAGCATTATTACACGCGTTTTTATGGGGCCCCGGCGCTGGCAGGCTTACCGTCCAACGCTTAGAAATTAAAGGGGAGTTCTTCACCGATTTTCGCTTGCACCTTTCAGGCTTATGACAGCCGCTGAAAGATAAAAAGAGTTTAGAACTGCGAAGCATGGGCGAAACCTTCCATACTGTGTATTTATTTATGTACCATTGAATCCGTGGAGAGGTTATTTTGGTCGTTGGCTTGTTCGCTGAGAGGGTCACTTTGGCTGCAACCGTTCCATCCATAATCGAGGTGACATCATCAGTGCGTAGTTGTGCGTAGCGGTGGATTAGTGGGTGTGCGTTCAGTAGTGTTATGTGTGTGTTGATATACGTGCTGGTAGCCGGGTATTACCTTTGACCGCGATTAGTCATTCCGTCGGGCGGTTCCATTGGTTGTTCTTTTATCCCGTGTCCTCATTCGCCGATGCTCACGTGACCTTTGAACTTGGCACCCCTCGCCGTCGTGGTCTAGTCGATGTTGGAGTGACCTTTGCCCTTCCGAGTTCCGGTCGTGACCTTTATTGATTTGACTCCGAGGTGTTCCCTGTTTCTTCGTTGGTGAATCCATTATTCGGTCCTCCTTGAGTGTTTCGGTTGCGATGTTGATATCTCGCACGTAGAGTTGCGTAAATTGGATCCAGTTTAATGCACCGGTTTAGGAATCCTTCCGTAGAGTTCTATGCTTCCAGAAATTCTCTTCCGTGTCGCGTATCTCCGTATGCCAAAATTTTCGCGTTTTCCAGGTTGAATTTGTGGCCTTCCTGGTTCTCGTGTATGGATATCAAGGACAGGGGGTCATGTCTCCTGACAGCCGCGTTGTGTTCTTTTATTCGAGTACATAATTTTCTCCCAGTTTGTCCAACGTAGAATTTGTTGCCGTCGTTGCAGTCGATTTGGTATATCACATTGTTCCTCTTGGTTTTGTCACGGTTGTCCTTCGGTCTAGAGATTAATTTCGTTAGTGTGGCACTCGGTTTGTGGGCCACGAAGATTTCTTTTTTGCGTCAATAATCTGGTTGCGAGTTCTGATATATTCTTGATGTAGGGTAGGACTACCCGTCTGGTGGCTTGTTCTTGCTGTGGCTGTTGTTGAGGTGTCTTCTTTTTCAAGCTTCTCTTGATAAAACTCCTTGAATGTCCATTGTTCTGGAACATTCTGTATAGATGGTTTTCCTCCTTCTTCCGTAGTTCTGTGGTGCTGTAGTGTGTCTCCGCCATCTTAAACAAGGTTTGGACGCAGCTCTTTTTGTGGTTTACTGGATGGTTGCTGTTGTAGTTCAGTATTTGGTTCGTATGAGTCTCTTTGCGGTGTACGCAGATTTCCAGAGTCCCGTCCACCTTTCTGTTCACTAAGACGGTCTTTGCATTATCACCTCAGCAATGAATCCTGATGTTGGGGATCCCATAGGAGTTCTTTTCAGCTGTTAATATGTTTGTCCATCGAAGGTAAAGTATGAACACATGCAAAAGTCCGACAGTTTGCATATACTTTCAGGTTTCATGGCTTCCGTCGTGTCTGGATTACTCCGAAGCAATTCGCTATGGTTTCCCGTCCGAGGTTGTGGTCGATTGAAGTGAAGTATGGTTTCCCGAGGTTGTGGTCGATTGAAGTGAAGAGTGATGTGACATCAAACGAAAGCACGACCTCATCGTCTTCCATAGTGAAGTTCGTTCCTTTGTGTAGGAATTGACCTTCATTTTTGATTGTGTTCCGATCCGGAGACTAAGTGTTTTAATCTTCTCCATATGTCTTTTGCTATTTCGTACGTTGGGGTTCCCGGAGGTGAAACGACTGGTCTAAGTGGATTTCCTTCTTTGTGCACCTTTTGTAGTCCTAGAATTGTGCAATGTTGGTATCGTCGGCTTTCATTTTCCATCGTTCTTGTCTGGTTATCTTGTGTGTGGCTTGCAGTTTCTTGAGCGTCGGGTTGATTCGATTGATGACGTTTGAAGTTGGGTCATGATCGATTGGTTTGTACATCGTGGTGTCATTTAGCAGTTGTTTGGCCTTTTCAAT
>NW_008751737.1:703066-707675 GCF_000715545.1 Opisthorchis viverrini
GGGATCCCCAACATCAGGATTCATTGCTGAGGTGATAATGCAAAGACCAGAGCGTACAGTGCTGCCGATCATCAATCCAAAGCTGTGGATCCGCTACTTGGACGACACCTTTGTCATCATGAAACGGGACTCTGTACACGACGCACATGAACTGCTCAACAAAAAGTTTGAAGTTATCAAGTTCACAATCGAATTGGAAAGAAACAATCGGCTACCATTCTTGGACGTCTTAGTGAACAGAAAGGTGGACGGGACTCTGGAAATCTGCGTACACCGCAAAGAGACTCATACGAACCAAATACTGAACTACAACAGCAACCATCCAGTAAACCACAAAAAGAGCTGCGTCCAAACCTTGTTTAAGATGGCGGAGACACACTACAGCACCACAGAACTACGGAAGAAGGAGGAAAACCATCTATACAGAATGTTCCAGAACAATGGACATTCAAGGAGTTTTATCAAGAGAAGCTTGAAAAAGAAGACACCTCAACAACAGCCACAGCAAGAACAAGCCACCAGACGGGTAGTCCTACCCTACATCAAGAATATATCAGAACTCGCAACCAGATTATTGACGCAAAAAAGAAATCTTCGTGGCCCACAAACCGAGTGCCACACTAACGAAATTAATCTCTAGACCGAAGGACAACCGTGACAAAACCAAGAGGAACAATGTGATATACCAAATCGACTGCAACGACGGCAACAAATTCTACGTTGGACAAACTGGGAGAAAATTATGTACTCGAATAAAAGAACACAACGCGGCTGTCAGGAGACATGACCCCCTGTCCTTGATATCCATACACGAGAACCAGGAAGGCCACAAATTCAACCTGGAAAACGCGAAAATTTTGGCATACGGAGATACGCGACACGGAAGAGAATTTCTGGAAGCATAGAACTCTACGGAAGGATTCCTAAACCGGTGCATTAAACTGGATCCAATTTACGCAACTCTACGTGCGAGATATCAACATCGCAACCGAAACACTCAAGGAGGACCGAATAATGGATTCACCAACGAAGAAACAGGGAACACCTCGGAGTCAAATCAATAAAGGTCACGACCGGAACTCGGAAGGGCAAAGGTCACTCCAACATCGACTAGACCACGACGGCGAGGGGTGCCAAGTTCAAAGGTCACGTGAGCATCGGCGAATGAGGACACGGGATAAAAGAACAACCAATGGAACCGCCCGACGGAATGACTAATCGCGGTCAAAGGTAATACCCGGCTACCAGCACGTATATCAACACACACATAACACTACTGAACGCACACCCACTAATCCACCGCTACGCACAACTACGCACTGATGATGTCACCTCGATTGGTGATGGAACGGTTGCAGCCAAAGTGACCCTCTCAGCGAACAAGTCAGCGGCCATCTACGCTACCTGATCTACCGGCTTTCTCCTCTATAGAGAAGCTGTTTTTGAACTGACCTTGAACGACCTTGAGCGAAGGCTCGACAGCACGGCTGAATGTGTTCCTCAGCTTCTTGCCCAGGAAAGCCTGGCGAAGAACTGTCCGTATGAGTAGTAGCGTGGTGGCTGCCCTAATTGGTTTCGGAGAGACTCTAGAAGATAGTTCCGTTGAAACTAAAACGGTAAGTATTTCTTTTTTCATTTTGGTTTTGTATGCTGCGCAACGCGTAATGTGAGATTAGCGTAAATTATTTTGATGAGCAGCAGAGTGGAAAGGCAGATATCGTTGATGGAAGGAAGGTGTGAAAGAGCACTCGGTGTGTTTGCTGGTAGGTGAACCTTCTCGGCGGATGGTGTGTCCTCCCAAACACTCAATTGAGTCTCTGGTTTCCATCGAGTTAGATTACAAATTGGTGCGTTTATCTCGTTTTTGAGTGTCATTAAGGGTGGCACAGAAGCGATTCCGTTTGAAACGAGCTCCCAGCAACAGCAAACGGTTGAAGAGTATACTTCTCCCCATCAATGTTTGAGCTGAGTCCATCGCCTCAGAGTGGCTGCGTTTTTTATGTGGACGTGGGTGGCTGCGGGTTTTCTAAATCCGGTAAGATAGCAGGGAGTCTGTCCACAATCAGCGACATTCATGGAAAGCAAATTGGTTGTTATAGTTGGGTAATTCACTGCACAAAGACCTCTGGTAAACTTAATAGATCGTCTCTGCGATCTTTGGAATAAATGTTGAACTTTGCTTAACAGTTTGTTCCTTAATCTATCCGTGTATGCAGAATGAATTCCGATATATGCTTCCAGTAGTTGAGGAACCTCAGATATACGAACGGTTCGAACGTTTTTCTAAGGGGCCCTGGTAGCCACTGGTAATATAAGCGACTCGGAAAGTTTGATGAACAGTTTATGACTCTGTGCCCCGTATCATCTGAAAGGACGGTGGCGTCATTGTTTTTTGATGAAATTTGTAAATAACTACTATCCACGTTCCAGTACCTTAGCATCAAAAAAAGCTTCGCAACAAGAACCACAAAAGCTTCATTGCAAACAGGTGAGTGCATTGCGGTATTTAAAGCTAACTTTTAGCCTTGGAACTAGGCTGTACGATCAGCATTGCTTGTCTGGATACTTGATTTCTCCCCTACTGCAATTTTCGTGGGGTTTGAGGTCCACAGTAACTTTCGGGCATTCTGGGGTTATTTTCAGGAATCTCACCTTCCTGACACCCTACAGCTAACCTGTTAATAAGATGATCTCAGAACGTGTAGGAATGGGGTTATGAGTGACGCGAGGAGAGCATAGCACTTTTCTAACACTTGGAGGCAGTTGGCCTATCGCTGGCTACCGAGACCCAGTGTTTTTATTCATCCGTGGAAGGTGCCTGTCCTTGGCCGTCCAAAACGGTCGTCTTATTTCGAGGCCGTCACTTAATTTGGTTGCAGTTCACTTTCAAGCTCACAAAACGCATACCAAAGTCCGGTGATTCCAGCTGTTACACCTTCGTTAACTGAAGATAAGGGGTGTAAACAACAGAGGTACTGACTGAATCGCTTCATTTCCGTCGAATGCTTCTGCTTGTCTATTATGGCAGGAGGTGAGAGCTATGCAGTGAAGGCGACAGTTTTGTTACAAGACCGCCATTGGTTGCGTGACAGCCGTACCTGTTAACGTGTGCCGCTAACCATTGATCTATCTCTTCCTAGCGTCCTCATCCTGGAAGACGGCAATTACGAAACTGGTTGAGTTGACTGTGCCTTTCATGCTTCGTTGCCAAGTCATGGACCGATAGCTTATTGGTCGTCTCTATCTGACACAAGCCTGGGTGGAGGTTTTTGCGAGGCAAGCAGTTTTCTGACATACGAAGAACATGGCCTAACCAGCGCAACCCGTTTAGTGTAACCAGCTGATCTATCGAGAGAGAATGAACTTTCCCGAAAACCGTCTACCGTAGAAGAACATGGACCAGCGCAACCCGTTTAGTGTAACCAGCTGATCTATCGAGAGAGAATGAACTTTCCCGAAAACCGTCTACCGTACTTGAACATCACTGGTATGGTTTTCCTAACGGACCCGCACAGCGCTTAGAAGACACATTTATGGTCAAATACAGGGCTTTCGAAGGTCTGCTACATGCAGCGGCCATGTGTCTGATCCCTCAAATCGGGCCGCCACATTGTACACTACCTTGGCAGTAAAACTCATGCCACGTTGGCCCCAAAAATGTCGGAGATTAGCAAACACAACATGGGTTGTCCTAATGCGAGAAGTGATTCAGTCTATCACCAGTCCGCCGTGATTTATACGGCTTCTCAGGTGAACGAAATTACCTACTACAATGATTGGTCCACCTGCAAGAATTAGGCTTTTTCCCATCCAATCTTGCAGCAACAATTCAGTTTTCAATTTATCAGCTATAAACCGTGTGCCGTCACGAAGAGACTGGACCTTATCGTGGTGCGGTGGTTTGTGTGCCTCGGCGACCCATTGAGCTATACTGGGGGGTGTCCGCACGACACTCACAGAGTCTCTCATACCAGGTTGGTCAATGGTTAGAGGTCTGACGAACTCAGTATCCTGGTCCTCCAGGTTGGGGGTTGGAACATGTATGGCGACTTGTTCCGTAGAAAAGGTAATGCATTTGCATTTCCTCGCCAAACACCGCTACCTTGCGGTTAGGCTTTTGAGCCAAAGGCTTTGGTTGAGGATCCTAATCGTCCTCCTGTCTAGGTGTGGGCGCCCTGGCAGTATCCCAGCCCTCGTACAACCATGACCTACACAACTAACAATATTCTCATGCCACATCGGCCATCGCGTGGCGCCATCAGCCGGGTCGCCTTACTTGCTGCATACAGCAGGGCGGGTAAGCGGAAACATGCTACTGCTGACGCCTCCCTTCTTACACTTTCACGTTTTCCGTCGTCCACCCTCCCCTGCCCAAATTTGAATACTTTATCCGCAGTTCCCAGCTCTAGGACTGACCGTTTTGCTCGCCCTGCATCACACTCAGCTGCAGCTTCTGCACGTCCGAGTTCAGTTACAACCCTAAACACTTCGAAGTCTGTTTTCAAACCCCGAAAGCCTGTATACTTAGCCACTTTCAATGTTCGCACACTGAAGCAAGCAGGTCAACAGGTGGCTCTTGCGCGTACGCTGGATTCCCTCTGTATTGATG
>NW_008751737.1:710318-718555 GCF_000715545.1 Opisthorchis viverrini
GAGGTGTAGGCACCTCAGTATGCTTGACATAGGCCAGCACTAGGTCCCCTCCCTCACCCACTCTTTTTCTCTTCTCTTCACTGTAGGGCTTTTTATACAATTATATATATATTATATATAACTAAACGAACTTTATGGTTGTACGGCAGTGAAGTATCAGTGCCAACACTAATGTTGCTGTCATTGATGATGATGATGACGTGTACCATATGCAAATTGGTTCCAGTTGCTACAGTTTCGATCACTAGAAAACGGGAAAGTGGAACATACAACCAAGCCTTGGAGGTCTGTTCAGAAATTGGGTAGCTACGCATTGAAGGCGATAGCTTTGATGCACGAATGCCATTGACTGATCGATTGGGCTATCTCCGCCAACGTCATTAACCTCTGGTTATTTGAGTCCCGGGGTCTCCATCCAGGAAGGCGGCGGCTGCCCACCCGACTAGGTTTACTGGTTATTGTTTTCGTACTTCTTCGCCAGGTCGTAAACTGTTCACCTTTCGGTCGCTTCCACTTATCACAGGGCTGGGAGAAATGAGCTCTGTGAGACAGACGGTCTTCAGACATGCGGAGTACATACCCCAACCAGCGCAATCTATGAAGCGTGAGTAATTCATCTATTGTGGGAGTGTTCCTTCTTCCTGAGACTACCTGGCGTACCTCAGCATTACTAATCCGATGTTCCCATCACACCTGACCAATGCTTCAGAGACACCTACGGTCAAATACTGACACCTTTCGTACGTCCTCTGCGTGTGGGGGGTCACGTCTCTGATCCATAAAGCAGTATGGACTGCACTGCCGCAGTGTAGACTCTGTCCTTGACAGACAAACTGACGTCACGTTGGCGCCACACGTGTTGGAGGTTAGCAAAGGCTGTCATGGCCTTTCCGACTCGAGAAATAATCTCATCTCCAGCCAATCTACCGGAACGTATCCAGCTGTTCAGATAAACAAATTTATCTACCACGTCGATTGGCTCATCTGCAAGCATGAGGTGTGGGTTTGTTTCCACCTAGTCTTATAGCAGCACTTTGCACTTTGCAGGTATAAGGCGTGTACCAAACCGTGCTTCAGAGTTATTGAGGTTATTTAAAGTCTTGCGTTTGGGAAGGATCTCAACCAAGGAGAGCAATATTGTCTGCATACTCGATGTCTGTGAGGGAACGTTCCGGGAGCATTTCGACTCCTGAGGTTTCAGAGGTAGGCAGAGAAACTTCAAGCAGTATACCAATAACAAAGTTAAAAAAGAAAGAGGAAAAAGGATAGCCTTGTCTTACACCACTGGACGTGGTGAACTCAGGCGAGATCCCGTATACTCGTATGCGCCCACAGGAGTTCGCATACAGTCCCCTCATAAGGAAGACAATTTTGGAAGAGATACCTTTAATCGTTAGACACTGCCAAAGTTGCTGACGATCGACAGAATCGAAAGCAGCTTTCAAATCAAGAAAAACTACCAGCGTGGGACGTCTGAAGGAGTGACGCTGTTCAAGAATTTATCTCAGGGTAGAGATATGATCGATGCATCCTCAACCGGGGCGAAACCCAGCTTGATTCTCGCAAATCTGTCTTTGTTGATAATCCATCAACCTGCGCAAAATAATGCCAGAGAACACCTTAGATGTGACGGATACCAAGCTGATACCACGATGGTTTTCACATTACGTTCTTGCTCCCTTTTCGAAAACCAGGGTGACGGTCGAGGAGCTGGCATTCTGTTTTTGTTTGTGCTGGAAGTTCGCACTGGCCAGAAACAGACGATGATCTGCACATAACTGAAGAAGCCGCTTCCCATTATCCGTATGCTCAGCGTCGACTCCAAATCGACTGCTTAACTGTGCTTCTTCCGGACTTAGTAGTCCAACTTGGGCTTTCATATCACCCACCAGGATCACTATATCCGTCCTCGTTGTTGACCGAAGCAGTCGTGACAGATCTTGATAAAACTCGTGCCTCAGTTTCAGAACTGCTATCTCTTGGGGCGTATGCTGATACGACAAACACACCGTTTGCCGCACCGACCTATGTTAATCTTAATTGAGCCAGACAACCGCACAGCGCAAGGGTGAGTGTTTACTGGGATCCAGTCCAGTATGGCACTTTCAGCCTTGGGGATGAGTTCATTGCCCACATCGTAGATACCACGAGCCATTGCGTCAGGGTCACCAGATGCCTGAAGAGTGAAATCTGGAACATCTGGACTCGTTCTAAGCGGACTGAGGAGCACGACCGAAGTGAGGTCTTGTATGCGTGTTTCCGAGATACGACATACATCGATAGAGAGGTAAATTAAGGTTTCAGCAAGAGATGCCTGTTATCCAATTTGACATAGAGTACGGACATTGAAGGCTGCACTGCGGATCAGATCTTTCGAGGTTAGTAGGTGGTTATTTTGTTTTTTTTTTTTGGGGGGGGGGCAACGGTCGAGACACGGAACACTGGCTTGGTGATTAGCAGATGGGTTGATTGCACTGCAGTGTACGATATGTTGTTATGGAATGAGGAGGAAGGCCCGTGAGCGAAGAGCTGTAATGACAAATGATACTTCCCGGTTGCCCAGGCCGAAGAAGGGGGTTTAGTTGAGGTACCCCACCTTTAACCTTCCACTCAAAAGTCTGACCCACAAGGTAATGGGAGGATATTAGGGTTTCCTGGGGGACCCTTCCAGGAGCCAATGACTCAATAGTGTGATTTACTTGGCTATAGGGAGCCGGCCTGGCCCGAGGGCGGAGGGAGTACGGCATGTCTCTCACTCCTGATTCGGCTGCGCACAGCAAGTGCCTTTTGAGCATCACCGGGCTCTTTGGTTTTGAAAGTATTTCGGCAGTATTGAATAATGCTCTGGTGGTCACCATCAACTGTATGGCAGTCGGAGTGTGCGGTTTTTTGGGTTGACCTTTTGTAAACCATCTTCCTCTGGAGACAGCAGCATCGGTGCTTCCATAAATATGGTCATGCTGGTTGTCTGGAGGAAACGCCTTACTGCCTTCAAACTCCTACCGCAGATTATAGTACGACTCTACCTCCAGACCACCTCGTGATACCATTATTTGCAGCACGGGGACTCGCTGTTCTTCGTCGGGCTGCTCCCCGTTGGCCTTTCTGGCATGGTTGAACCCTTAGCATCTGAGCTCCAGCCAGTATAGCCCGCGGGACCATTGCAGCACAGAAGCCCGACAACCACAAGGTGACAGCTTTATGTCGGGTCTTGCAGCAGCAATTATTACTACACAGGTATGGAGTGCATGTCGAACTTGCATCAGAACTATTTAGGTAATTAAAATAGCTTGCATTTCCAAAGTGCCTGATTCACGAAGAGCAATATCGTCGGCGTACTCAATGTCCGTGAGTAAACGCCCCGATAGTGTTTTGATCCATGGGGTGTTAGAAGTAGGTAAAGGATATTCAGGCATCATACCAATTACGAAGTTGGAGAATGAGCGCCAGAGAACATCCTTGCTTGAAGCCACTAAATATGGTGAACTCGGGAGAGAGTCTGCCGTAAACAGTTACGTGTCCACGAGAAGAGGCACACAAAGCCTTTATCAAATACAAGACTTAACAAGAGACACCACTCATCGCTAGACTCTGTCACAGTATCTGATGATCGACGGGGTAAAAAGCAGATTAGAGACCAAGAAATACGATCATTTTTGCTCGTCGGAATCAGGGACACAGTCCAAACACTTTCTGGGACGGAATCCAGCTTGATTCGCGTGAATCTGACTCTTCCGGTGTCAGGTCAACCTGCTTAGGATAACTCTAGAAAACATCCTGAGACCTTAAGCCATTAAGCTGATGCCGCGGTTGTTTTTGCACGAGTTTCTTGCACCTTGTTAGAATATGGGAATCACCTTAGAGGCACTTCATCCTTCCTCCTTTCCTTTACCTTTCTCGACTTTCCCTGTCTAGGCTTAGGCGACCTGGCAGTATCCCAGCCCTCGTGCTTCCTTCTGGTGGCATGACAGTTAGGCACCGAAAGGGTGATACAGCTGAACGACTGATTGATTTTATAAAATATTTTGTAGTAGGGCCGAAATTTCCACCTTTTCTGAAGAGTGTAGAGTGCAAACCGTGTAGTCCTGGAACTTCGTTGTGCTGAAGAAATGGGATTGCAGAGTGGAGTTTGCCGATGGCGGATTGATTTCATCACTGCACTCTGGTCCGTTTGGTCCTTCCGGAGGATGAGTTGATTCGGCCAAGCTTAATTTTTTTGAAAGTGTCTAGCTAGTCGTCCAAGGCGAGGTCCGTTTGAATGAACAGTGATTTTATCCGCTTTGAGGATAGCTTCGCCAACACCCGCCTTCCTCGGACCATTTATCGGACTTGCTGGAACAGGATGCGATCATTCCCCTTTACGAAGGTTTTCTCCAGTTCTGGAGCTCTTACGATCCACCAGCGCTATTTATCAATCGCTGGGCTCCGTTTTTCAGCGTTTGAGCTTCTGACAATCGACGGGGTCAAGAGCAGGTTTGAGATGTATAAATACGACAATCGTTGCTCGTCGTAATGAGTGGCGCAGTCCAAACGCTTACCACAAGGTGAAAATATGATCGATGCTACCCCGGCCAGGGCAAAACTCAGCTTCAGTCGCGCGAACCTCACTCTCCCGATGATAGATCAACCAGCTTAGGATAAGTTCGGAGAACACCCTGGTGTCTGTGGCCACTAAGTTTATGCCGAGGTTTTCGCACGAGATTCTTACACGGCAGTGAAGCATCAGTGTTGAACACTGATGTCATGCTGTCGATGATGATGATGATGACAAATCGGATCATAGCATTGTAAACCCTATCCTTAACAATCGAGTCAATGTTACATCTGGGCCACATATATCGGAAGTTGACAAACGCCCCCTTGACCTTCCCAATTCTGGAAGTGACTTCCTCTTCCAACAGCCCACCGGGACTTATGTAGTTGTCCAGATAGATATCCATTTACCAGATCGACCAGTTGATGTGGAAACATGAGTTTTGGGTCGCAGAAGCATTTTACAGTTCGCAGATATGAAGCGAGCATCTAACTGTGCAGTGGAATTTGGGTACTCGCTTCGAGATGGCCCAAGCGGTGAGAGCGCGAATTTACTGGCCGGAAGGTCCGTGGTTCGAACCCAACCACCGCCTCTGGAATTCTCCTGTCTAGGCTTGGGCAACCTGGCAGTATCCTCGTGCCTCCTCTCGGTGGCATGGTACCAAAAGGGTGCTACAGCTGAACGCTTTTTTCACATCCCCAACATACACCTACTGCTATTGACCTGTTGCGTGTGAAGTTCCCCATCCACATGTATGGTCTTCAATGCTCTTGGCGATGAACATGAACTAAATCGTTGCCTGAAAATATTGCAACATATGTTTGGTTTAATGTTTCACCGCCATTAAAACATCCCGAAATGCAACGAAATGTGGGACATGAAAAGCCCCAATCTGATTCGTGCCAGTCGTATTGATTATTGGTCCTGTCGTTATAGCAATATCGTTTGCCAATTCCCACATGAAAAACTTTTTCCCCGTTAGTATTATAAAAGGGATGCAGATCCCTCTAACCGATAGACCAACTCGGCGCGTTTACTTTGCATGAGCATTTTAGAGCAGGACTCATTCCGTAAGGACGATGTCACGAATTTAATGAGACCAACTAATGCGGTCACCATAGAAACTCAGCTGCTTTACTGTATAACCAGCGATTGCCCTCGGGCTAGAGCTCGTCCGGCAAATTTTATTTCTTAGGTCCATGAGTAATCCATCTGAAGGGTGAATTTTGGACATGAGGCCAGTTTGATAAGACAGCCTTATTTGAGGTACCTGAAACACGTCGGACAGAAGCCTTTGTTGGCTTTTGTCCAGGCGCCAGTAGTTCAACGAACATAGCTCAGCAAATGTGTGTTAATCCCATGTACATTTCCGGGCACACTCCTTTCGGCCAGTGTTTGTGGCAGACAACGATGTGCCTCTGACTCCACCAGAAAATTATGACATTCTTTGCTGGTCCTTCATGGTTAAGTCTTTAAAGAACTGAATTTTTCATATATTTTCGAGGCTCAACATTGTGGACTATATTATCAAACGGTTTCTACTGTAGTTTTGTCGGTATTCATTCACAACATACTACTGTGATTTCATATAAATTTATCATTCTTTTTGTCTGTTCAGAAACTTCATGTCCTCGGTACTCTGAATGAGGTCACTTTGACTCTTAGTGAGTTGTCCGAATCAGGTGTGGGTCGTGCTGTGAGCAAGCTTAAAAGCTCTCCAGGCGAGCTGGGCAGTACTGCTAGACTTTTGGTGACCAAATGGAAGCGTCTATTACGTGAACATCTGGCAAAGGAATCCGTACAGCTCCCACAAGACATCACTGAAGTTGAGGTGACTGCGGACAACCATACTTCGCTGTCGGCACAATGTCAAGTTAGTACGTTGTATGCCTCTGATAAAAGAGCGACCGGTAAGCGCCACTCTAAAGGGAGGAAACACTCACCACCTGTACGTCCTCTGTCACCCAACACTGACATTAACTCGCCTGTAGCCGAATGTAAACCACTGGGCGTCTCCACCTCCTCTCCCTCAATCCCAACGCAGTCTTTCAAAACTAACAGATCACCCTCTCCTCCACTTCACACCCCTTCAAAGCAAGCCGTGAAAAGTGGAGTTAAACGAAAGTTCTCAGGTTCCGTGGAGTCACTTGATTCCAGTAGTGGTCTTTCTTTTATGGAGTCCCTCATGGTAGGATCTTCCCCTCATCCTTCGTCACGCAAAAAATCAAAGAAAGCACAAGCGAAGTGCAACAGTTCACCTTCCTCAAATGGTCATGTCCAATTGCAATTTCAATCATCGTCCTTCAAAACACCACCAAAATTACCAGCAGCATTTACCGCCGAAGTTCTTTCCTCTTTGTCTGAAGACGTGGACCGACCAGATATTATTCGACCTTCCAATAGCCGTGAAAGTAAGTATTCTATTTATCGTCATTCTAACGTAACCAAGTCCCACTTTAGCGAAATGCACTCATTTGCAAACAAATTTGGTTTTGCGGGAGACTCACCTGAAACTCAGTTGAATTCCTCGTTTATGATGTTTTTAAGCAGCTTCCAGTAGAGTCTCTCACCAAACCAAATTTGTTTTCATTTCGATAATTTCGTGAAATATGGGTTCAAGAAGAACATGAGATTGACGAAAACTCAGTTAGTGAGCCTACCTGATGACCTCAAGAAAAGCGGAACCGGTCGTGGGTTGTCGAAGAATTTTTAGCAACTTTGTGAGTAGTGTATGGAGTCACCTTTTGTTTTTTTTCCACATTTTTGAGCCTTCTCATTGTATGCACAATACTTTTCCCTCAAAATCGCCGTAGGATTTCGAAGGTATTGTTACTCGACGGGGGTCTTTTTACATAGGAGGGTTAGTGAAATTCTGGTTCTATCTCTTTGTTTCCGACAGCTTTTGGACTTGGAACGTGGAGTGCTTTCCTTCTCCAAACAGTTGGTTCCAGAAATTCAATACTTCGGCCTCGGGACTGCAACTAGCGGAGCGTCATGAACCTGTGTGATGGTCCCCACTCTCTATTGCGAATGGGCGCTTTTCCGAATAAAAATTAGAAATAGTAATTAATCATGACCGAAAAACAGTGATCATCCAAGCCATTACCTTCAGTGCACGGCCTCCCTTCCTGATATATCTAGTTAAGTGCCCACTGTCACTCCTGCATTCACACATCAACATTGTTAGCTTCTTCCTCTAATCCGCAGCTGTAACCACTGTACAACATGTACACGGTTTACAACTGACGATGGGGGTGTTCGAAAACTGTATCGGTACTGAGCTATCGTGCGCGGTTTGGCGAGATGTTGCAATTTTATCCTCAATCCGTATTGCAATTGTGGTGTTTTCCAGTAATTGGTACTAAGCCATATTACCAGTCGCGTAAAGTCGAGGAGAGCTCACTGACTCGGTTCAAACACTGAACATAGCATCAGTCTTCCAGAACGACCATCGACCAGTCAGCATGAGTTACTGGGATTTCTTGGTTCTTGTTGCGAAGCAAACTAGGAACTGTTTCAGGAGAGTGTCTCTTCGACGGAGATTGTAAAATTCAAACAACTGTCTTCTTTTATCTGTGTGGATGACGCCACTATATTCTTGCGTTTGTAGTCCTTAAAACATTGACATGCCCGCTGTTGATCAACTAGCGGTTGGTCTTTTCGCTAAGCTTGGCAATCGGCACACAATCGTTCCTTCACTATA
>NW_008751737.1:719253-724895 GCF_000715545.1 Opisthorchis viverrini
CCAACACTGACATTAACTCGCCTGTAGCCGAATGTAAACCACTGGGCGTCTCCACCTCCTCTCCCTCAATCCCAACGCAGTCTTTCAAAACTAACAGATCACCCTCTCCTCCACTTCACACCCCTTCAAAGCAAGCCGTGAAAAGTGGAGTTAAACGAAAGTTCTCAGGTTCCGTGGAGTCACTTGATTCCAGTAGTGGTCTTTCTTTTATGGAGTCCCTCATGGTAGGATCTTCCCCTCATCCTTCGTCACGCAAAAAATCAAAGAAAGCACAAGCGAAGTGCAACAGTTCACCTTCCTCAAATGGTCATGTCCAATTGCAATTTCAATCATCGTCCTTCAAAACACCACCAAAATTACCAGCAGCATTTACCGCCGAAGTTCTTTCCTCTTTGTCTGAAGACGTGGACCGACCAGATATTATTCGACCTTCCAATAGCCGTGAAAGTAAGTATTCTATTTATCGTCATTCTAACGTAACCAAGTCCCACTTTAGCGAAATGCACTCATTTGCAAACAAATTTGGTTTTGCGGGAGACTCACCTGAAACTCAGTTGAATTCCTCGTTTATGATGTTTTTAAGCAGCTTCCAGTAGAGTCTCTCACCAAACCAAATTTGTTTTTATTTCGATAATTTCGTGAAATATGGGTTCAAGAAGAACATGAGATTGACGAAAACTCAGTTAGTGAGCCTACCTGATGACCTCAAGAAAAGCGGAACCGGTCGTGGGTTGTCGAAGAATTTTTAGCAACTTTGTGAGTAGTGTATGGAGTCACCTTTTGTTTTTTTTCCACATTTTTGAGCCTTCTCATTGTATGCACAATACTTTTCCCTCAAAATCGCCGTAGGATTTCGAAGTATTGTTACATCGACGGGGGTCTTTTTACATAGGAGGGTTAGTGAAATTCTGGTTCTATCTCTTTGTTTCCGACAGCTTTTGGACTTGGACAGTGGAGTGCTTTCCTTCTCCAAACAGTTGGTTCCAGAAATTCAATACTTCGGCCTCGGGACTGCAACTAGCGGAGCGTCATGAACCTGTGTGATGGTCCCCACTCTCTATTGCGAATGGGCGCTTTTCCGAATAAAAATTAGAAATAGTAATTAATCATGACCGAAAAACAGTGATCATCCAAGCCATTACCTTCAGTGCACGGCCTCCCTTCCTGATATATCTAGTTAAGTGCCCACTGTCACTCCTGCATTCACACATCAACATTGTTAGCTTCTTCCTCTAATCCGCAGCTGTAACCACTGTACAACATGTACACGGTTTACAACTGACGATGGGGGTGTTCGAAAACTGTATCGGTACTGAGCTATCGTGCGCGGTTTGGCGAGATGTTGCAATTTTATCCTCAATCCGTATTGCAATTGTGGTGTTTTCCAGTAATTGGTACTAAGCCATATTACCAGTCGCGTAAAGTCGAGGAGAGCTCACTGACTCGGTTCAAACACTGAACATAGCATCAGTCTTCCAGAACGACCATCGACCAGTCAGCATGAGTTACTGGGATTTCTTGGTTCTTGTTGCGAAGCAAACTAGGAACTGTTTCAGGAGAGTGTCTCTTCGACGGAGATTGTAAAATTCAAACAACTGTCTTCTTTTATCTGTGTGGATGACGCCACTATATTCTTGCGTTTGTAGTCCTTAAAACATTGACATGCCCGCTGTTGATCAACTAGCGGTTGGTCTTTTCGCTAAGCTTGGCAATCGGCACACAATCGTTCCTTCACTATAATTTGGGAAGTACGCTGTTAGGGTTTTTTGAGTTTGTGTAATTTTGAAAAGAGCATTTGATGTTTCTAAGCTGATTGGTCGTTTAAAGTTTGGTTTCGATGTGTCCCGTTGCGGTCAGACTCACTTGATCGGTTCCTTGAAAATCGTCATTTCAATACTGTATTCCTTCGTCCCAGTCGGTCTGTTCGCCTTTCCTTTGTCTTGTGTCTCAATCGACTCTCTTCTTACCATTTGACTGATCAAGTGGATAGTTTTGGTTTGTGATATTTTTATATGATTAGTCTATTCGTGATTCCTGTTGCTTTTTAGTCTGTTTTTCTGAACTTGGCCAGTTCAGAAGACGCTGTACTGCTCAACACATTTTTTCGTTTTTTGCTGTTTAACCTTCTGATCCCCGTTCTGCTTGGTTATTGATACTGGTGATCTTGATTTCATCTGTTGAGTTTCTCACTCCCCTAATAACTTCTACTGGTTAATCCGGTGTCTTGTGCATTTCTGAGTTTGATAGGTTTCTTCCGTTTTAATAGGTTGGTAGATTAGTTCGGATCTAATGGGTTGGCGACTTCTCATTTGTCGCCCCCATGAGTTTTCCTTGTTTGTTCTTCTCTGGGCTAGCATATATCGCCGGGCTTTATTTGAATTTGTGTCTTTCTTGATCTTCGTGTATGTAGATGAGTTACGGTTGATCATGTTGTGTTGGTATTTATGCTTCTTTGTGGATGGCTTCCATCCTTCTTGTTCCGTGTAGTGTTTGTTTAAACTTGTCTATAGTTGTCCCTTTCGTTTAAATAGTGTTTTCCGAACTGGGTTTGTGGGTCTGTAGGCTATAGCTATTATATGCTATCGCAACACTTTAGCAATTACTTGATATATGTAAGTGGGATTTTTTGCGTTCTTCCTGTATTATCCAGTTGGTCGAGTTGCACTTATCCAAGGAAGATATTCGTACAAGACATCCAGTTAAAATTTCTCAGATAGTCGTTTTGTTGAATGACCTTGTGATGACGTTCTCTCTCTTTGATTGTGGGGTTGCGCGATATTACATTGCGTCTCGATCCGCTTGAACAGTGTCCGGATGCAACTTTGTTTGTGACAGCTTGAGTATCTACTATGGTCGCTAAGATTCTATTCCGTGTGAGTGAGTCGTTCCCCTTTATACCTCGGTTTGTAGGCATCCGTTTGGCAGTCTAGTGCTGAGTTTGTCCATCAGTGCCGATTTTTCCTCCACTGTTGAGTTTCGTGTCGTCGAAAATGTTGTTCAATGACCGATCAGTTTTTGCGACAAGGTCTAAGGTATCATCTACTTCGTGAAGAAGAAGTCATTTTGGCCGAAGCGGTTAGAGCGCGGATAACTAACCTGAAGGTCCGCGGTTCGAATCCGATCTCCGCCACTCGACTTCCCCTGTCTAGGCTTGGGCAACCTGGCAGTATCCCAGCCCTCGTGCTCCCTTCGGGTGGCATGGCAGCTAGGCACCGGGAGGGTGCTACAGCTGAACGCTCTCTCTATCAGCGTCTCCGCGATGAATCCCCAGGTTGACAAACAATCTTAGCTGATACAAATTTATGCAGATTTTTCGATCTGCTAAACAGTTAACTGGCCGTCTGAACGGCAGCAATCATTCATGTCGTAACATGAAAACAGAACATCTGATACGTAATCAAGCACTATTTGCAATGATTCTGGAATAGGCCTGTCGTGCTACGCAATTTTTGGTGCCGTTTCTGTCGACGCTTCCAACCCGCCATAGGTGATAAACCGACAATACTTGACAAAGTGAGTTTTGTAGCACCTACCAAAATAACGTTAATCACGTGACTACGGATTGCATTGGTCAGTCAATCAGACAAAAATGTGGCAACAAGTGCATTGCAGCTTGAGAGTTACATCGGAATACATAGGGTAGGTTTTCATTGACGAAACTTATCGGTCCTGCTCCGCAGTCAGCTATAACTTGGTGTATAGAGTGTGATTTGGTCCCAATAGGTTGGTATCCCTTAACTGAGGGTATTGATAACCCCTCCGCCACAATGTTTATCCGCCTCAGTGCCAACGAGTTCCCTCTGTAGGCCGGTTCCTTAGATGCAGTATAAGTCCAAGTGAAATACGGATGATACCTGTTTTGCTCCAAAGTCTTCCCACTCATCGACAACGTATCCTAGTGTAGATACCTGACACGCTCTTGTAAACGATGCTTGTATGGAATAAAACTGGGGATCAGTCTGCTCTATGTGCTAATCGGATTCTTATAAATGGCACGAAGAACTGGCTCCCTCGTGTTGAGTGAACAACGTTCATACGCTAATGAGCCGACAAATATGTTCCATGTCTCTACCCATCACCAGAGTATCATCTACGTGTAAGCAACAGTTGGCCATTTTCGATGGTCACTCCGTGAGTTGCCTCTCTACTGTTAGGCAGAATTCTGCACCAAAAACAACCGTACCGCTCGTACCCATATTAATCATTTATCATTTTTATCCTTGGGTCCCGGATTTTCTTTTCCAAAATTCCACATCGACTCTAGGGTAGACAACACCATTGTCCCCTACGGTTAGGCCAGTAAGTTTATCTCACATTATTTACTACCCGTCTCTACCATTAAAATGCATATGTCCTGAGGTTTGACGAGACCACTTCACTGAATCGATCAGAGCCTTCATTGTGTTCAGAAGCAAGTTGATTTTACTCTTAGTGACGCAGTGGACCACTTTTTGTCTGGTCGACTGACCTTTCTGATCCGTAGTCACGTGGTCAACTTTGTTTTGTAGGTGTTTGCGGCGGGGCGAGGTGGCTCAGTGGTCAGAGCGCGAATTTATCGACCGGAAGGCCCGTAGTTTGAACCTGACCTCTGCATCTCGGCTTCTCCTGTCTAGGCTTGGTCAACCTGGCAGTATCCCAGCCCTCGTGCTTCCTTCGGGTGGCATGGCAGATAGGCATCAAAAGGGTGTGGTAGCTGAAAGACTTTATTATTATTATTATTATTATTATTATTATTATTATTTGGTTGCGGGATTTGCAGATGGCTGATAATTGCTATGAAACTTGCTTTTTCCTAGTTGTTGGAGATGGGACTGACGAGGAAATACGATGTATCTCTCACTCTGCAGGTTCTCACATTTGTTTGAAGCGAAATACGTCTCTTCTGTTCAGCTGTCCAGTATGGCAGGAAGTTAAAGCTACGCAGTGAAGGCGACCACCATTAGCCGCGTGACATGCTCATATCTGTCAGGGTCAATAACCATTGGTTTGTCTTTTTGCGGTCCCCAACCTGAGCAGACAGCAGTTACGAACGCGATTGCTTTCATGCTTCGTTGCTAAGTCATACACTGACCACCCTGGGTCATGCTATGCAACACTAGGTGAAGGGGGCTCTGCGGGCAAGCAGCCCTCTGGTATCCGAGGTGGCTGGCCTAACAGGTGTGAACTATGCAATATAACCAGTTGATCTATAGAGAGGGGGAGACGGAGAAATACCATTTCAGCAAACCAGCTAACGTACTCCATCACTAGTGGTCTGTTGTTCCTACCAAACCCGTGCCTCTGATCCATAAAGCAAGGCCGATCGGACCGTGGCACTGCACACTTGACCTTTTGCAGCCAATTTGATATAAGACCGGTGCCACAAATGTCAGGTTGGAAAACGCTGTCACAAAGTATGTTGTCCAGTTTGACGCAGTACACACGTTGAAAGCTTTGATGTGAAACAGATCCATTGGATTTAGTAAGGGTTTATTTTGGTCCATTTCACTGGACACAGTCCAACGGTAAAAATAAATCAGAAAGACTTGGGTGAGGTACTTGTGAGGAGGGGTCAGTGAATGAAGAAATGTAATGGTGAATGGCACTTTCTGGTTGCCCAGGTTGAAGAATGGGTTTGATTGAGGTTTCTCACCTTTCCTTTT
>NW_008751737.1:729626-739819 GCF_000715545.1 Opisthorchis viverrini
ATATATATATATATATATATATAATAAATATAACCGCTGAAACACCCGTCCGGTGCATAGCTTCCACACTACCCGAAGAAAGCACGAGGGCTAAGATACTGTCAGGTTGCCTAGTGAGGAGCAGTTGAGAGGCCAAGGTTGGGTTTGAACCACGGACCTTTCAGTGAGTAAATTCTCGCCTTAACCACTGAGTCATCTAGGTAGTGGGGTAGCGTAGAGTTTTATTACGGATTCCTCTCCTCGTAGCCTCTGACTCAAAAGTCTGAACTGCGAGGCAGAGGCCGTTAAAGTTTTCTGGAGCGACCATTCCCAAAGGCAATGTCCCAATAGTGTAAACCACTTAGTTGCAGGGGGTTCTTTTGATCCAAGGATTTGAAGAGTAAAACATAACTGTTTGACTCCTAAAGTGGCTGCTCAGAGCAAGTGCCTTCCGAGCATCACACGTATCTTTGGTTTAACAAGTATTGAATGATGTGTTGGTAGTCACGTCAACCGTTGGGCGATTGGCGAATGGAAGGCCGAACTTTTCTTATCCGCCCTCTCCCGGGAAAGGCAGCTTCTTTGCTTCCATAAATATGGACATGCTGGTCTCCTGGAGGAAACAGTCTACTGCCTTAACTGTCCTATTGCAGGGAACAGTACGACTCAACCTCCAGCCCGCCTTGTAGTACGGTTTCTTGAAGTACGGGGACTCGCTGTTCTTCGTCGGGCTGCTCCCCGTTGACCTTGTATCGGTGAACCTTAAGGAAGTGAGTTCAAGCCAACATAGCCCGCAGGGCCTTTGCAACGCTGAAGCCCGAAGTCCACAGCAAAGTGACAGCTTTAGATCTGGAAGGTAAGCTATGCTGGATACACGAAAACATCTATCAGCAAACTACAGAATGGCATGGAACTTGACTTGTTGTTCAATTCGGCGCCAGTTACTTGTTCTGTGAACTAGTGCCACAATGCTCCCTCTATTGAGTGAGTCGCCCAGCAATGGCCGTATCTTCTACGCCCATGTGAATGTTCACCCCACTCACACAGGATAAACTGTCCATTCCTCCTAAATGAATTTGAGCTTATTTGGATTTTAGCTATGCCTGGGGGAATCAAGATACTTTTACTACCCGCGGTTTTCAATTAAACTCCCTAATCCTAATCACAGTCTGGTCGAGAACGGAATGTCCCTGGCATCTTGCTTGCTTTGACCGGAGAGTAAGTACAGCATCCGTCTATTGCCTTAGAAAGTATCTCTTGACATGACGTATCCAACGAGACGTGAGATAAAAGTGTGTAATCAGTAGTGCCAATATAAAAAGATTGAACGCAATCGAAAGCTGTCCTAACATGTTCGTGGCGGACAAGTACGATGCGAAAAACCGTTCCCGTCAAGATCTAATATCTTTTATCTGGGTGTATTGTCACACGAATCCCCAGTAAGTCGGTAATTGTAGCAGAGTCGTAGAAATACTAATCGTCCAGCTGTAGCGCCCTTTCAGTGCCTAGCCGCCATGCCACCAGAAGGAAGCACGAGGGCTTGGTTGCCCAAGCCCAGACAGGGGAAGTCGAGAGGCGGAGTCGTCGAAGCACAAATCTCACACGTGCTGAGGACTCCGGGCTCTGCACAGGCCTTTGTTAGTATACCAACTATGCATCTGCGTTTAGTGGTCGAACAACCGTAGAACAACAAATCCATATTTGTGACTATCTGTCTACATCTTGACCCATCGATCGCACTCTTTCACGTGTGTATCTAGAGTCGTGGCCCACTTGTGACTGCATTAGGTTCCGCGCAAACCGCATGTGGTATGCTAACAATACGTAGAGAGCTATCTACTGGTAAGTCCGTTCCGGATTCTAATCACTAGTCTGGGTTATCGTCAAGGTGCAACGGCGTTTGCTCCTTAAAGTTTCTTGCTCTCCTTGTAGACTGACAACTACATCATCTGTGTTCGTACGTTTTGTTCGCCAGTTTTGGGCCATGCAGCATCTCGTTATAGGCAGCCCTCACCCTCAGTTCCTCAGCAAGCCGAATCCCTATCCCCTGTCACGTGATCTGTTGATTTACTACCCAGTTTGATGTTATTTTTAGAGTCTGCGGAATCCTTAGGAATGACTTTCCCTTAGAGTGAGAACACTTGCTCAATTTAAGTAAAACTACGTGCATAGCTCATTTAGGCTGTCTTAAAACCGGTTTCACACTGAGTGGTATCCAAAGCCTGATTTAGAGCTGTTGCTGTCCAACTCCTCAGGGCCGGAGTGAAGGTAACGGCTGTTTGTCAGATTAGGTGAGAACTGACTTAATGTATAATGTATAACTTAATGCATAACAGTGAGCCCACATTTAATCAGATTTCATTCCACCTCGACTTGCATTGTCCATTATTTTTCCAACGGTCATTCAAGTGCACCCATTCTACAGTGTTGACCCAAAAGGTCTTCTAAGCGGCGTGTAAAGGTAGTATATGATAACCAACTATGCCGCGTCTTTGACCAGTATGCCGAATCACTTCAGATAGCCTTCGTGTACATTTTGTGTAATTTTGTCGAAGTTGCACGGATGTTTGGGTACTTTCTGATAATAGCTCAAACACGGGTATGCGGTTTCACACTTTGGACTATCTCCCCCCTGCTAGTGGAATAAACGTATGAGCGATATAATCCCCGAGTTGCACTTCACTATAATGACGCTTCCAACTGTTTGTTACAACGTCAGTGCTGTTGTTCGGTACTCTGTGCGTCAAAGTAACTAAGAGCGTGACTTACTGTAAGCCATAAAAAGAAGGAGCGAAAGGAAATGGATCAATACATTGATCCCAGCAGCGAAATTGCTGTCACCTGCCGAGCCTATGGCTGATTTTCTCCGCCGTGTTTGACCCGAGGTGAACGGATTTGCAGATCGGAGCCTGTCTGTAGACGCCCTTCAACGATGTTTACGTCGTTTGTTCTGTCGCGGTCACCTAAGCAAAGTGTAAAGTGCTGCTACGAAGCTGGATGGGACCAAAACCCAACCTCATGCTTGCAGACGAGCCAGTTGTCTTGGTAGATAAATGTTTTCACCTGAGCAGTTGTATAGGTTCCGGTGGACTGGCTGGAGATGATATTACTTATCAGATCGTTAAGGTCAGGACAGGTTTTGTCAACGTCCGACACGTATGGCGCCAACGTGACCGTCAGTTTGTCTGTCAAGGCCGAAGTTTACACTTCGGAAGTGCAATCCTTACTGCTTTATGGATCAGAGACGTGTCCCCTACACGCAGAGGGCATACGAAATGTGTCATTATTCGTCCGTAGGCGTCTTTGAAGCATTGATCAGGTCTGGTGGGAACATCGGATTGCTAATGGTGAGGTACGCCAGATAGTCTTAGGAAGAAGGAACTCTCCCACGACCTGCATTCCACATGCCAGAAGACCGTCTGCCTCACAGAGCTCTTTTCTCCCATCCCTATGCTGAGTGGAAGCGACCGAGAGGTGGACAATGTATGACCTGACAACGGAGTATGAGAACAATAACGAGAGAAGAGCGTCAGATCGACAACTGCCGCCTCCCTGGATGGGGACCCCGGGACTTAACTCATCATTGGTTAAGGATACTGGTAGCAGTGGCCCAATCGCGCAGTCAGTATCGCTTGTGCATCAAAGCTACCGCCTTCAATGCTTAGCTACCCAGTTCCCAGGCTAACCAGACACCATCGCTTTCAAGGCTTAGATGTGTCCCACACCCTCCCACTTTCCGTTGGTCTAATCCGTAGTAGCTGGAACCAGTGTGCCTATGGTAGAAAGTTTATTGCTATTAAATTGAAGTTGAATTGATTGAATTGGAGCCGTCTTACAGAATCTTGTTTCGACCAACCTCGACGCATGATTCGATCCCGCGCTGGGTGCGGGATCTTCTTCAACTTAACCCTGCTCATAACATACATGGCAGATCATCTGTCTCTGCCCCTGTCACGAGAACCGTAAGGTTCGCTTCTGAGCCTGAGCAGGTATAACAGCTGGCTTATAGCAGTCCGAACGTGCATCAACTTAGAGGGTAATACACCGTCACCAGATGATGGTGCTTAGCCGCTATATCATCATAGGAAAAGAATACCTAGTCTCGGGAGATTGGGTTGTTGGGGTCATCTCTCATGATGCGTAACCCATTGTTGTTCTCATGTGCGTCCCTGCAACTGGATACAGTCTGAGTTAACAGCATATTATCCAAAGAAAATTGCTCCTTTGCGATCCCTGTATAACCTAACAAATAGTTGTTCCTTTTAACGTCACAATATCAGATGTCCATCTTATTCGGTTGAGATCATTACGATGCATTGAGTCCATTCAACGGCGCCCTGTTACGGCCTAATGAAAACAATATTTTCATAAAGGAGACTACTCACAAGGTTGCTGAAAACTCTTCGACAGCCCACGACCGGTTTCGCCCTTCTTGGGGCTCATCAGATAGGCGCAGTCGCCGAGTTTCCGTCAACCTTATGATCTACTTGAACCCAAATTGCACTGTTTTCGAGGCGGCCTGTGTGCAGCACATTCAGCTGGAGAACATCATAAACGAGGATTCAATTGAGTCTTCCGTGAAAACCAAATTGATTTGCAGATGAGTGTATTTCTCGAAAACAATATTTTATTTGAAAATTAGATCCAATTTGTGCAAGAATTAGAAGAACCATTCATTCAACCTGGTTTACAGCCTTACTAAATTAAATCAGTATAACCCAGCTTCACTCGTGTTGTTGTAATGAGGCCGAATTTTCGGATTCGAATGCATGCGATACCCAATAGGCCTAGGCAAGTGACCGAATTTGACGACACGGTAATAGTGGGGTAGAATGGTTCCGGAATGATCCAGGCTTATTCTGCGTCTTGGTTCCTGTCCAAATCGAATGATGGTTTAGTGTCGATGCGCCTCCCTTTCTTTTGTCGATTCTGTCATACTGTGGTGTAAGCATGTGAAAGACCACATCACCATCATCATCCAAGACAGCAACATCAGTGTTGGCCCTGATGCTTCACTGCCGTGCTGGTTGTATGAGGGCTGGGATACTGCCAAGGCGCCCACACCTAGACAGGAGGACAATTAGGGTCCTCAACCAAAGCCTTTGGCTCAAAAGCCTAACCGCAAGGCAGCGGTGTTCGGCTGGAAATGCAAGTACATTACCATTTTTACGGAACACGCCGCCATACATGTTCCAACCCCCAACCTGGAGGGCCAAGAGACTGTTCGTCAGACCTCTAACCATTGACCAACCTGGTATGAGAGACTCTGTGAGTGTTGCGCGGACACCCCCCAGTATAGCTCAATGGGTCTCCGAGGTACACAAACCGCCGCACCACGGTAAGGTCCAGTCTCTTCGTGACGGACTACATCACTCGCGAACTGTCAACTGCTCGTGGACCTTCACGGACATGTCACTGCTTGTGTCAATGTATTGTGATTTGGTTTTCATATATGGCTTGTCGTTGGGGTGGTTTCGTATGTTGAAGCCACTTGTTCATCTCAGTTGGTACATTGATATAACTTTCAATGGGTACATTTTCTCGTCGATCTACAGGCTGAACAGTCAGCTACACTGTTTCCTTATAGTTTACGTCCTCGTGCCAAGATTCCCTTACTGCGTAGGTCGTCGCTCTTGGACAGCTGTTGTGTAAGACATTCCCGAAGCCTACTCTTCCTAATCAAGGAGCTAGTCGCCTCAAAGTAAAATGACATCACGATAGAATAGGCGTAATGCACTACTCATGAGGTTGCTGAAAACTCGTCCAAGAGTTTCAGGTGAGTCTTCCGTGGAAACCAGATTGATATGCGAACAGGTGTATTTGTCGAATTAGGATGGAGCATTTTTTTTAACTTAACGCATTGGATAGCATCCTAAAGGTCTGTGTAAGACCATCCTGATATTTGCTGGTGACCCACCTTTCAGGAGTATTTCCATCAGTCTTTCAAACAATGAAATTAAGCCGGTTTGATATTCCTCAAAAGAGGGTCCATTCACGGCAAACGAGCAGTGGGCTGTGTATTGCCGGCCACCAAGGTGGCAATTAATATCTGTAAATATTCTTCAGCCCTCTATAGCATGAAACACAACATACAGCGTTGCTGTATCCTTTTCTGAGTAGGTATTCGTTTAGTAGTTTTCTCTCCCGGGATAACTGATATCGGGGACACGAATACTTTACGAAATATTAACCCTCGTTCTTTGTGTGTCACTCCGTATCTCATTATCTTCAGTCAAAAGGTTTTTCTTCGGTCGCACTGTCCCGGATTAGTCAAAGTTTCTCCTCCAATTAGTGGAGCTGATGCTGAAAAACTTGTGACTGGTGACCCAGCCGGTTTGTGTTTCTCTCCTCACCTTCAGATGTAGACACAGATGCCGCATTTGAAGACGGTGACTTGAAATTCAAGTCGAAGAAGGTTCTCTGGGTCCCAAAAGCTTCACGCACTACCAACTCATCACTGCACTCGAATACTTCTGTTGGACAGCTATCTGACACACCTGGTGAACATTTTTCAGATCCCTCTAGTCTCGTCGATTTATGTTTGGACGTTCTTGAGCACAACTTAAGCAGAGTGGATCATGTTGGTCACGTACCTTACGATCTATTAGCTCGCGTGTTACGCCATGCGTCTCCAGAAGATTTGATTAGGATTGAACACTTTAATCCCGTAAGTCCACTGTTTGTTGTCGTTCACTATTACTTTCATTGTTTTTGGACGGTTTGGCATCTATATGCCCGGTGAATGTACTGTACATGCGTCAGCAAAGCGCCAGCAATAGCCGAATCACGCTATTTATGGCGTCAAGACACCAACTTCAGTTCAGTTCAAGGGCCATTTATACAAGGCCATCATCGTATGAGCAACCTAAAATACAAATAACAACCTTTCAGTCGTAACACCCTTTCGGTGCCCAGCCACTATGCCACCTGACGGAAGTACGAGGGCTGAGATCATCATCATCAGAGACGGCAACATCAGTGTTAACACTGATGCTTGACTGCAGTACAACCATAAGGTTTATCTAATTATATTTAAAGCCCTAGAGTGAAAAGAAGAGATAAAGAGTGGGTGAGGGGGTCCTAGTACTGGTCTATACCAACCCTTCCGAGGTACCCACACCTCCAAGCGCTCAATCAGTGACGCAAACTAGTAAACGTGATTCGAGCCTTTGAGATTCTTGCACTAACTTCATCAGATACCGTTTCTTCAGAGCTAATACAATCACCGAGGTAGGTAAAATTTTCCGCTATCTCCAATGATTCCCCCTTTAATTGTAAAGGATATGCTCAGGTACTGCGCGTTCGGAAGCAGGACTTTGCACATTGAAGGTGCAAGGCGCATGCCAAAAGATGGTATGATGGTTGTCAGTCTATTCAACAGGGATTGTGCTTGGTCTTCAAAGATGAAGGCGATGTCGTCTGCGTACTCAAGATCAACACGATCCTCACTAGCAACAATTCGAACACCGGTACTTTGAAGGCATCCCAGTGTTCGCCTCATTATTTCATCAATGATGAAGTTGAACAAGAATGGAGAGAGTAGTCATCCTTGTCGGACACCATTTTTTGTAGGGAAGCTTTTGGAGAGCTCACCACATTCTTACACGCCCAGAAGTATGTGAATGAGATTATGTTCTCAAACTTCCGGACGTACCCTGTTGAGGGGGTCTGGTTAATAACACTGACCAATCAACAAAATCGAACGCACCGTCAAGGTCAAGGGCTATCAAGCTTGTGGGTTGTCTGTACATGTGGCGTTTCTCTAACACCTGGCGGAGTGTGAAGAAGTGGTCAACGCAGCCTCTAACCGGTCGAAATCCCGCTTGATTCTCACGAGTCAAGGTTCCGCGTGCCACCGTAAAACGACGAAGAATCAGTGACGCCAGAAGCCTTGTTAAAACGGGATTCAAACTGACACCTCTGTGGTTGCTAGATTCACTGCGAGTACGTTTTTTGAAAATGGGCACTACTATCGACCCACCCCAGTTGTCTAAGGTGGTTTATTTCTCCCAGGTAGACCCAAAGAGGCTAGGTAGGTACTGGCTGAGAAATCCACATTCAGCCTTGAAAACAGCGGGTGGAAGGTCGTCAGCAGCATGATGACGCTTGGGTAGAGATATATACTCGGACACTTCTGAAACTGAGGGCGGTTCCATATTTACGGTCCACTTTTCTGTTGAAGGCCAGGATTCTGGATTGGAAGTAGCAGGTGACCAGCTGAATTGCTGTTCGAAGTACTCTGCCCGGCGGTCAAAACGTTCTGCTTTTCTGCGTATCAGGAAGCTATTTTGGCCCTCAGTTACTTCGCTGACGTGAGGTTTCCGAGGACCAGTCGAACGAATCAAGTGTAACAGCTTGCGGACTATTCCAGCATTCTTTGCACCTTCGACTTCTTCCTTTCGGGTCCACCAGGCTTCTCAGTCTGCACGGACACTCAGTTTCACCTGGTGTCGGGCGATATGTCGGGTGGAGTTGTGGTTCCGGCCAGCGGGAATATGTCCCCGAGTATCCAGCAAAGACAAGGTGCGATGGTCCTCACTTCCTGTAGGTTCTCTCACAAATGTTGCTAAACAAACCTCACAGAGGCAACTACCAACGGGTATCCAGTCAAGTAGAGACGCTTCCGTTCGGTCGCTCAATACCATGCCCACCTCGACATATCCCGCTGCAGTGACCTCCGCATCTCGAGAGGTGCGCAGCCAGAACCTGGAGGAGAGCGATGAGGCAGTCAGTTTGATCACAGTACTTGCCTCCTGCATCCTTGTTTGTGACAGACAACATAAATCAATGCAAAGGGAATTTAGTATACAATCAAGATTCGTCTGTTAAACTGCTTGTTTTAGTGCGCGAACATTAAAGGCGGCTAAGTGGACAGGATTTCGGGGTTTGGAAAAGACTTCGAAGTGTTCAGAGTTGTCACTGAACTCGGACGTACAGAAGCTATAGCTGAGTGTGATGCAGGGCGAGCACAACGGGCAGTCCTAGAGCGGAGAAAGTGTTCAAATTTGGGCGGGGTAGGGTGGAAGATGGAAAACGTGAAAGTGTAGGAAGTCAGTCATCTACCAGTGCATTATTTCCTGATGGTTGTATTGGAGCTAGGCACTGCTGGTGTGTTGTTGGTGGTGATGATTTGCCCGAATTTCCTGACGTTCGGCCTATCGATTGCATATTTCAAGTTCGAAGCTTACGTGCACCACGCTGCTCATTAATTCTGTGCCTGCTAAAAATACACGGCGCATTCGTTAAAAGTTTCGAAGCGAGGAGAACGTGTCGGTCGAATTTGAGTAGCTGCAGTGTACACATCTCAGTTACTTACTAGTTTTCACCTTGGAATCAAATCGACTGATCAGTCAGGGCGCAGTATCTCCTTTCATTGAAAACCGCCACGCCCTGTTGGTTTCTCTTCGTCTACTTCAGCATATTCACATGAATTGCTCGTCAGTGCATGCTCAACGACGGTAGATAAACACAGTGACAATTCGTGGACCCTTGAACATAACTGTGCAAAAACATAACAGAACAACTTACGTTCATGTCTATCGATCGCTTTTCACTCTCTGACTTGCGTTTTGTTCTGCCCGCTTAATTAACAATTTTCAACCGATGGTTTCGTAGCTAACATATGTGGGTCATAGAGGACAATACCATTAATCAATAATCACCATAAAAATGCCGCTGTCGTTAGAAACTCCCTTCCTTTGGAGTCTGAGCTCACTTCAATATAACTTTGCTTATTGGTGGTGCTGGAGTGATACACCTCAGAGCGAGTTTTCCTGTAATTTTGTAATACGAGGTACTAGCTAAACTCACTCCATACAGTTGTTCGCTGTTTTCGGATGTCTCGAATTGCCGCAACCAAAGTATGATGATATGAATTGATGTTAACAAGATAGCTCAGTGGTTACAGCGTGAATTCACTGACCGGAAGGTCCGTGGTTCCAATCTGATCTCTGCGTATCGACTTCCTCTGTGTAGCAACCTAGCAGTACCCCAGCCCTCGTGCTGAATTGATGTAAGATAGCTCAGTGGTTACAGCGTGAATTCACTGACCGGAAGGTCCGTGGTTCCAATCTGATCTCTGCGTATCGACTTCCTTCCTCTAGCAACCTAGCAGTACCCCAGCCCTCGTGCTTCTTTCGAGTGACACGGTAGTCAGGCACCGAAGGGGTTCTACTGCTGAGCGTTTCTTTGGCACATACGTTACGCGTGTGTTC
>NW_008751737.1:739915-850466 GCF_000715545.1 Opisthorchis viverrini
GCACCTTCGACTTCTTCCTTTCGGGTCCACCAGGCTTCTCAGTCTGCACGGACACTCAGTTTCACCTGGTGTCGGGCGATATGTCGGGTGGAGTTGTGGTTCCGGCCAGCGGGAATATGTCCCCGAGTATCCAGCAAAGACAAGGTGCGATGGTCCTCACTTCCTGTAGGTTCTCTCACAAATGTTGCTAAACAAACCTCACAGAGGCAACTACCAACGGGTATCCAGTCAAGTAGAGACGCTTCCGTTCGGTCGCTCAATACCATGCCCACCTCGACATATCCCGCTGCAGTGACCTCCGCATCTCGAGAGGTGCGCAGCCAGAACCTGGAGGAGAGCGATGAGGCAGTCAGTTTGATCACAGTACTTGCCTCCTGCATCCTTGTTTGTGACAGACAACATAAATCAATGCAAAGGGAATTTAGTATACAATCAAGATTCGTCTGTTAAACTGCTTGTTTTAGTGCGCGAACATTAAGGGCGGCTAAGTGGACAGGATTTCGGGGTTTGGAAAAGACTTCGAAGTGTTCAGAGTTGTCACTGAACTCGGACGTACAGAAGCTATAGCTGAGTGTGATGCAGGGCGAGCACAACGGGCAGTCCTAGAGCGGAGAAAGTGTTCAAATTTGGGCGGGGTAGGGTGGAAGATGGAAAACGTGAAAGTGTAGGAAGTCAGTCATCTACCAGTGCATTATTTCCTGATGGTTGTATTGGAGCTAGGCACTGCTGGTGTGTTGTTGGTGGTGATGATTTGCCCGAATTTCCTGACGTTCGGCCTATCGATTGCATATTTCAAGTTCGAAGCTTACGTGCACCACGCTGCTCATTAATTCTGTGCCTGCTAAAAATACACGGCGCATTCGTTAAAAGTTTCGAAGCGAGGAGAACGTGTCGGTCGAATTTGAGTAGCTGCAGTGTACACATCTCAGTTACTTACTAGTTTTCACCTTGGAATCAAATCGACTGATCAGTCAGGGCGCAGTATCTCCTTTCATTGAAAACCGCCACGCCCTGTTGGTTTCTCTTCGTCTACTTCAGCATATTCACATGAATTGCTCGTCAGTGCATGCTCAACGACGGTAGATAAACACAGTGACAATTCGTGGACCCTTGAACATAACTGTGCAAAAACATAACAGAACAACTTACGTTCATGTCTATCGATCGCTTTTCACTCTCTGACTTGCGTTTTGTTCTGCCCGCTTAATTAACAATTTTCAACCGATGGTTTCGTAGCTAACATATGTGGGTCATAGAGGACAATACCATTAATCAATAATCACCATAAAAATGCCGCTGTCGTTAGAAACTCCCTTCCTTTGGAGTCTGAGCTCACTTCAATATAACTTTGCTTATTGGTGGTGCTGGAGTGATACACCTCAGAGCGAGTTTTCCTGTAATTTTGTAATACGAGGTACTAGCTAAACTCACTCCATACAGTTGTTCGCTGTTTTCGGATGTCTCGAATTGCCGCAACCAAAGTATGATGATATGAATTGATGTTAACAAGATAGCTCAGTGGTTACAGCGTGAATTCACTGACCGGAAGGTCCGTGGTTCCAATCTGATCTCTGCGTATCGACTTCCTCTGTGTAGCAACCTAGCAGTACCCCAGCCCTCGTGCTTCTTTCGAGTGACACGGTAGTCAGGCACCGAAGGGGTTCTACTGCTGAGCGTTTCTTTGGCACATACGTTACGCGTGTGTTCGTTCCTTCCACGTATGCCTTGAACGTGACGGTGGTTGTCATACGGAGACCGGCAATCAATAATCACTTCAAGTCCATTCATTTTCATGTCGATCTCAGCGTTGCGAATGAGGAATTCAGCAGTCTTTTGTTTTTCAAAAGGCTGTAGATAAGATCAAAAAATATGGTTACTGCACATTTTAAGTCCTTCCACTGCAGATCGTTCGATCGTATGTTTTGAGGCTTGGGCACGCTGGAATGTTTGTGGCAGGCGCAGTGTGGGTTTCTTCATCGTTTCACAAAAACTTCACACAACGAACATGTTGACGACGTTTGTGCTGTCAGTTTTTTTTCCAGATTGTCTGATTGAGCGCTTGGGGGGCGTAGACACCTCAGAATGCTTTCGTTTGACTAGCACGAGACCGCCCATCTTTTATTCACTTTAAATATAATCAAATGAAATTTATGGTTGAATGGTGGCCAAGTATCACTGTCAACGCTGATGTTGCTGCCTCTAATGGTGGTAGATGAAGCCCTGATGTTTCTCTCAGTGGTGATGCTAAATGGAAAACAACACCACATTCTCCTCTCTGTTACTTTGTTGGAGGAATTCTGTTTGTTCGTAACTCGCAGAGTGGTTCCCCACTGACGCCGTTTCGAGGCATCCATTGAGTTCTACCTTTGTAACACAGTCTTTCGCCCAATACTAATCTGTCACATCGTGACGACATTGTCTACACCATTAGGCAAAAAAACCCATAAACTGTTGACTATCGGTATGCGCGGAAAACTGAGTTGCGCGTTCTAGGGGATTTGAATGCATATCTGTTCTTCCACATTACATGCCCTCAAACACAACAAAGCCCCTCCGAGTCCCTCCTTTACTGCACGCTCCGTCGTCGGAGGGTCGACAATCGAGGTGGTCGCGTTTTAGTCTTTTAGTCGTGATGTGACCTTAACTGCTAAAAGGCAGTTAGGCGAAGCGATGAGAAGAAGCACTTTGACCTTGGTTAAAATGATCGGCTGAAGCGTGTGATAGGCGTGCTCTGGTATAATCCACAACCGTTAATTGACAGGTACAGTTTGCTTGACATGACAACGACGGCCTTCAACAATATGACAGGCGACAACATATACGTTCAAACTACTTTCCGTTTACCAGGGATGAACATGATCTGTGTGCTTTTTGACGAGTAGAATGTCTTTGCCTGCCTCCCTATCAGACTCTAGAAGCACGAGACCATCTTTTATTCACTTTAAATATAATCAAATGAAATTTATGGTTGAATGGTGGCCAAGTATCACTGTCAACGCTGATGTTGCTGCCTCTAATGGTGGTAGATGAAGCCCTGATGTTTCTCTCAGTGGTGATGCTAAATGGAAAACAACACCACATTCTCCTCTCTGTTACTTTGTTGGAGGAATTCTGTTTGTTCGTAACTCGCAGAGTGGTTCCCCACTGACGCCGTTTCGAGGCATCCATTGAGTTCTACCTTTGTAACACAGTCTTTCGCCCAATACTAATCTGTCACATCGTGACGACATTGTCTACACCATTAGGAAAAAAAACCCATAAACTGTTGACTATCGGTATGCGCGGAAAACTGAGTTGCGCGTTCTAGGGGATTTGAATGCATATCTGTTCTTCCACATTACATGCCCTCAAACACAACAAAGCCCCTCCGAGTCCCTCCTTTACTGCACGCTCCGTCGTCGGAGGGTCGACAATCGAGGTGGTCGCGTTTTAGTCTTTTAGTCGTGATGTGACCTTAACTGCTAAAAGGCAGTTAGGCGAAGCGATGAGAAGAAGCACTTTGACCTTGGTTAAAATGATCGGCTGAAGCGTGTGATAGGCGTGCTCTGGTATAATCCACAACCGTTAATTGACAGGTACAGTTTGCTTGACATGACAACGACGGCCTTCAACAATATGACAGGCGACAACATATACGTTCAAACTACTTTCCGTTTACCAGGGATGAACATGATCTGTGTGCTTTTTGACGAGTAGAATGTCTTTGCCTGCCTCCCTATCAGACTCTAGATCTGGCTCAGTGCTTTTATTGTGAGGCCATGTTTTTTGGGACACTTTTCAGTCGAACATTGTTGATTGCTGTTGCACACAATGGGGTGATCCCTAAAACGCCCTCTCCTGAGAGGTGAACCTCTTCTGGAAAGTGTTTGCCGCCAGGTGCATTCTAGTATGCGACCTCCTCATCTTCAAAGAGGGGGTCACGGTACATAGCTGGTGTTAGCCTGTTAGCCATTTGAACAGCTTTGGTATAGGCGAAATAAGCCAGCACATGTTTATCTAGCCACGTCATAATTTGTCATCATTAGTCAAAAACGCATCGCATCAAAGATCAATGCTGTACAGTTAACATGAACTAGCGAAATGGTTACACAGTATTTCATACTGCACAAAGAATGAGCGCCTATTCGACTCACCTTCTGTTAACAAAGTGTATATGCCTCCCAATTTGTCAAAAGTGTCAGGACTAGACGATTTGTTCTTTGTTGGCTCGGACGCCTTATGTAAGAAGGGATAGCCTCAAAAAACTTGCTATCTCCCCTTCTTCACGTTTTCCGTTGGCGAAGCAACGGGTCAAGCGCCCTTTCAACCCTAGCGATCCCTTCAAAGAGTTCTTTTGGAAGATTGGACACTTCCAAAAATAGTGCAAAATAACGTCCTCATCAGCCGCAGACAGGGAGACACCATCAGCAGGGAAAGTGTCTTTCTAATAGGAGGGGAAGTTAAAGTGTTCGGTTGACTGCGTGGGTATTTCTCAAACATCATGAGGTCGCATTGATCACGCCTTCAACCAGATTTTTATCGGCGCTTAAAATCAGTCAACTTAAGGGAACGATTTTCACCGAGGGTACGGGTGCTGCTAATCGCACCTCTGATTTCATCCGTCATCATAATTTAGTCCATTATGTAGATTCTGGTGAGTTAGCAAACCTCAAAATAACCACTTCGTAGGAATGGGGATTGTGGGAATTGTTGTAACTCGATCGCTTTCCTTGGACTCCAATAAACCTCACGATACCATGTTCATGTCTTAATTTCAAGTGGAGATAATGTAGCTGGTTCTTGTCTCCAGCGTTGTTGCCACTAGAACAGCGCGAGCAGTTAAGCATGGGTGTCAACACTGATGTTGATGATAAGCACTCATAGAAAATGATAGTTTTCTAATAGACTCGTTCGATGGTATCCGGTGCTATCGTGAGTTGCGATCCGAGACATTTCCGAAGCTGACTAGTCCTGTTTTCTGAGATAATGGTCTAAAAGTCAAGGTCATGTCAGTAAGCGACTTCAAGACTAGTTCTGTACTCAATCTCATCGACCCACTTTTTTGCTATTATTCCTTTTATTGTGTTTATGCTCTGTTAGTTTTATTGTGAATCCGAACGTGAACGTTTCGTCAAGTAATTGTGTGGGACCTGTTATCCACAACCAAACCAGCAGAGTAGCACATATAATACCGTTTCTTCAGGGTTGGATAGATAGCAACGAAAGCTTTTTGTGCCCACCACTTGAGTTCTTCCTTGCGCTCCATTTCCACAGCAATTTGTCGGTTGCACCGATGAGCTGTGGCAACGCCATGTCCAGCTTACCTTTCGGCATCGGAAGGAAGAGGTACCGCGTCCGAAAGAGACATGGTGTTCGTTCTATCAACGACTCTCCCAGGAGGAAACCAGTCGACTAAACCGCATCATCTCTCAGTCTGCTCGGAAAATCAAAGAAGAACAAGAAGGTAGGTACCTTTTGGATTCTGTAATCAGCGGTACCTCTGCACAGGAAACGTTATTGGTAAAACCGAGGTAGCCGATCCCAATTCGCCACCCACTAAGGTTGTTTTTGCTAAGGCGTATGTCAGCATATCCACCCATTTGTCTTCCAGGAATACTCTACCTGTCCCTGTAGTTTGTTAGTTAAAATGATTACAGGTGCTTCATATGTTCGCGGTCCGGTCGTAAAAGTCCAGTTGTGCTAGTAAACTGAGAAAAGTGAGCTTCCTACCGCAGGAGTTCAATACTGTGAGGCTTTTGGCGGTAGTGGGATCGTTCCATGTAATTGGAGTCTGTAAACGAAGGAGATTTCTGTGTTCAATACCCGTTGGAGTCCACATATCCATGGGGTCCTGACCGATGCCCTGCAGAACTCCGGTGAGTGGTGAAGATAGAGCTAGAAATTTCGCAACCCACTTACACCTGAGCGGCAGTAGTAGACCAGACGTGAGTAGACCAGTAATGCGCCAAACGTCCAAATACATCCTTGGCTCATTCAGAAAGTTTGCTAGTCAGCAACTCACGCCTCTCACAACCATCCATCTCCTTCGCCAATTGAAATCACCCCCCCCCCAAGCCACAGGTTCCTGTGAAAAGAACATCCTGAACGCATTAACGGAGTACTGGGTTGAGCATTGACGCCGGAGGGCTTCCATCAACCTTTTGTTTCAGCCCCTCATGTGTGAGTTACGTTCGCTGCAGCGCCCAACTCCCCACAGTCGTGTGGTTTAGCCGTGTGATTCCGCCCAATAATGGCAAAGAATTTGGGTGTGATGCCACCTGTGAAATCCTGATTATTTTTATCTAGGTTGGAATAGTGAACGACGATAATGTTTCATTTTTGGCCTTTTCGTGACACCCGTGATTTTTCCGTCTCCTTGTTTGTTTCAAAACGCTACTCTGCTGTCGTTTCAGTTCCGTAATCAACCTCTGTTCATTTACCCGTTGGCCGAAGGCCCGTAACCACCTTGACTGACTGACTCACAGTCCTTCGAGTTTTCTGGGAAACAGACTTTAACTTATTTCAGACGTAGATAGCTGAACAAAAAATAGCAAAAGGGCGTGGACAATTCAAACACTCAGGAGTTTTGTATGTTGAACAAAAGACGCGATCAATAACGGCACTACATATCCTACCAAGTGGACGAATGTGTGGTTGCTACTAACCTGACTAATCATCGCTTGAAGTAAACTGCAGTCGCGTTTCGTTTTGGTCCACAAATGCTAACACTTTTGGACAATTCTGTGACCAGACTACACGTCCCTAAGATAGACAGACAATACTCCGGCCGTGAGAGTACGTGCAGACCAGTTGTTAATGACTAACGGACGACATCGACCAAGTGCTCTCTTATCACAGTGCGATCGATTTCGTTTTATTTTTAGTCCGTTTGCTATAAACCACCAGTGTTGCTGTGAGCTTTTTCTCCTATTTTTCGCACATTGGTTCATCTACCGTCATAGACCACCTTCAAAGAACGTCTAGAGTTTGCACATGTCATTATGCGAACTCGCGTGCTAATTCGGTCAACCTGGCAGCGTATTGTGTAATTTTTTTCATGCTTCGCATCGCTGGAACTGCTAAGTTATCCATAGTCTAAATCATTGTAACTGACAACACTAGTTTGCTTCCGCACAACCACGGGAATGTTTTAAACCCTACACTCAAGTGGAGAACAAATGAAAAGTGCCAGCCTATCCCATACCCCCCTAAACATTCACTCGTAACAGTTAACGTAGAAACTTTTAGATGGCACACCGCTGACAATATGTCCCAGCATCTCGGGAGAGTTGCAAGAGACCTTCCTTATTGTCGATGACAACGGTCTCTTGTATTGTTTTGAAGCTTTTGTATACGAAGTAGCCGTACAATGGTGTGGAGTGCGTTATCCTTTGAGCGAAACTGACGCTCGTTCACCGGAACCCAAATTTGGTAGGCATTCGACCCATTTGGATAAAACTTGACGGATAGTTGCAGCCGACTTTTGCAGAACATTAAACTATATCTAAGTGGATAAGGTCTGGAGTCCTGTTGAACACTATTCGACGATATAAAACGTTTCGATTTCTTCTGCACACACCCAAGTGATCACGTATCCCTTGTGTTTCTCAGCTCGCCGCACGACTCTAACCACCGAAGTCATTACTCCACGTCAGGTACAGCGCCGTGCAGGACGTCACGCAGGGCCTTCGACGACTAAGCCCAACACCAAACCCCATCAATCTTCCCCTCCCGTTGTTTTCCGACCGTATAATGTAAGTAAGCCCTCATCAGACCAGCCATCCTTAACCAGTTCACTGAAAAAGCAACCGGTGGTTTCCAGCGATCTCTCCGCAAAAGGTAGTAGTTCATCCAACACAACTTGCAATAACGGAGGTGGACTTCTGAACAAACTACGCAAACAGTTCCGATCCGGTCGCCTCCGGTAGACTTTTCCATTCCCCCGACGACATCTGGGTTAACTTCGCAGCCATCACCACATTCGGATTGCAACAGTTTCCTTTCCCAAAATCCGTGTACCAATCATGTGTCGTCTTTCATTATCTTTACACTTGTTCTTCCCAGTCTTTTTTTCTTTCAATCTGTCTCCTATCCGTGCAAACGTCAGTCGGCTCAGCAAGCCAGTCTCTTGCCCGGAAAAATTGTGTTTATGTTGGACGGCGCAACACTGGTGCACAACTGGCCGTCGATGAAATGTCCGGTTGTTTTAAGTTGAATGTCTTACCCCAATGTCTTTGTTAGTTCTCATATCTTTTTGTTCTTACTCCCAGCCTCATCTGCCTATTTCTTGTTCCCATCTTGCAACTGGAAGTAGCCAGTTTTGAGGTGTGATCCTACCCATAATTCGGTGGGCTCGTATCGTTCAAGACAGTAGAAACTCTTGATAGAGTCCTCGATTCTCTCCCCCCACCCCTTCAGCCGGAGTGGATTCCCCATTCGGCTTCGTATGTTGTTTTGGTTGTGATCGTAAATGCAATGTGAAAACCTGTTTGCACGTCTAATTTCATCTTGTGTTTTTTTGGATGGATCCTGATTGACTTGTACCAATGTGTGCCAATTTTCTCCTTGGGCTATCCTATTGGGACAACAGTTATTTCTTGTCCATCTGACAGCGCAATTTTTCCGTTCTTGCGCCTGATTTCCGGTAACGAATGTCACGCCATGACCAGTAACTAGTGCTTATTACTTGCATGTTTCGAATGCATGAACACAACTGCTTGCCATGCTAGTTCGCGGGAACATCGTCCTTCCCAAGGTAATTCAGAGAATAACGCACAACTCGAGAATGACGATCTCTATTACTCCCAATTGGTGCCGGGACAAACTGGCAGTATCTCAGCCCTCGTGCTTACTTCGGGTGATGTTGTAGCTAGGCAACGAAGGGATGTTACAGCTGAACGATTAATTTGTTCCCATTATAATCGAAAATTTTCTTCAAAAGTTATTTTGGTAGGATAGAGTAAAGGAGGTACTTTAATAGTATTTCATTTGCCGTAGAAAAAATACCTCGAACTTATTGGATTCGAACTGGGAAATAAATTCCATGAGAATACCATTCTTCCATGGAAATCAAATCTCTTTTTTTAGAAACAACGTATACAGATAAAAAAACACCAAGGGACAGGCGACAGTCAAAATTTGAGAGTGATATAACAATAATGGAGTGCTATACACGAACAGAAATTGTAGACTTAGGAGCCATTATCAATCAAGAATGTTCTATTTTCGAGCGTGGACATCACACAGTGGTTTATTACACACAGATTCTCAAAGAGGACAATGACTACGCAGTCTAATGTTAAAGTTTCTGAATCGGTATTTCTATGTTATTTGTTTTTGGACACATATTTTTTCACAATCGAATTTCAGCTCTGGACATCTGTCCAAAATTACAAGAGACCGCTTGTGGAGAGTTGGAGCAGTTCATTTGAATTTTCAGTGCCGTCAGATGCCTATTAGATTTCGTAACCGGGTAGAAATCGCTTTAACTTGATAAGTTATGTAGTGAGGAGCTGGTTTCTCGGTAGACCGAAAAATTAAAAAAACTAGATGCTTGGAATCCGAGTGTGGGCGAACAAATGGCCAAAGGGTGCGTAATCCAGTATACTTCTAGACTGTCCTATGACCTCTCCAGACTTCGGGAACCTGGTCAGTTCTCGTGCTTCGTCGCAGTTAAGAAACAGTCATATTCCTCCAGGACATTGCTGAATTGTCACCTTTTTTCACTTGGTACACTTGTGACTGTGTGGGCTCCTTATGACTGGACAACTCGGAATCCCGTGCGACGTACATTCTACCTGCTAACTTACGTTGTCTTAAATTGCCTGATTTTTGCATTTAAACAGACTATGGTGTGGTATGTGTGTCAAGGCACATAGGCGTTGTCGGTATAACGGGATCAAGAAAATTCGCCACTCACTGATGGTGCCATCCCACTAACGCCTTACGGTCACTGCTGATGAGATGTATTCGCGTGAAGATATTCAACGCTCTGACTGGAATTTTTTTATTTCACGGTGCTGTGTTCGATAAATCCAGTAGTTTGGGTTTCTTTGTTCGAAGAGATTTGGGATTTCTTTTTAGTTGAGATTTCGTCCTGTAAGTGAGACCGATCTATATTTATAAACTGCTCCATCGTCTTTGTTCTATCTGACTACCTTCCTGATAGTTATTGAGAATCATCAGCAGTTTGCATCTGACAAAACTCGCCTTCCCGACCAGTAGCTCGAAATCAACCGCTCGGCTGCGAACGGATAACCAGAGTGTAGTTGACTCACAAGTAGGCAGGATATAATGGAATCAGGATTATTCACATCACCTTTTGGCTGGCTCCTTGAGTGATGGCTTTACAGACGAAAGCCTCACTAATCGTGTAGTTGCATTTTTCCTCCAAGCTAGTCGCAGATTCGCGTGGATTGGCCTTACACGAGGGGTATCTCAGCTAAAGATTACCAGATCTCACACTACTAATGGTCCATGAGTAGTTCAAAAGAATTCATACGAACAGAGAAGTCCCTCGCTCGGTGCTGGGGGCAGTCAGTATATGGTCATGCGGTGTGAGCGGCGCTGTCATCTCTAGGTGGAAGTTTTGATCAGCCGCCCCTGATTAAGCATTTAATTGTTCATTTGCTAGTTCATGTGTTCGAGACTCCCGTGGGCTACATGCGGTGCGCACTGATAATGATAAGGATGAAACCCCCGTGTGGTTTTTCTCGCCTTCTCAGGATAGATTGGCTCCACTCACAGGAGGAAACCTCGATTTAAAAAGCTAGGATTTTTTGCAGTCCCCAGCATCTTGGTTGACGCAACGCACTCTCTGAAAAGACCCCAAATAGTCGAAACTAGCCGTAAACCACTTTCGCACAGCGGTTGACCGATTTGTCGCTAATTGTTTAATGCATCGTTAGCCCGCTGGTGTATTGTTCACTGACTGTGAACGTCGCTGTAAGTTGGACAATATTAAACATCCGGAACGACCATCACTAACCCAGAGCATGTGTGATCAGCTGACCGTGACTACACGGGCTCATCTAACCATGTGGTGACTGGAGTGATCACCATAACGTGGATATCCAGTACAACAGATGTAGCCTGGAAAAAGGAAACAGTAGCATAACCCGAGATATTAGAGATCGTCTGAAGAATTCGGCGGATAAATTTGGACCAGAGTTAAACACATTTGCATTTCCATACAATGGTACTTTCAACCCGTCAATGGTCTTCTCTGTTTCTACTGTTCCATTCATTCTGTCGACCAGGTGTCTGGAATCTTTTATGGCTTCAGCAACCCACTTCCCAAAACACATTGCTGTCTGAGTCCCGTTACTACCAAGTTGGTATTGATTTCCTACAAACACGAGTAAGTAAAACACCAGCAGCAAAGTTGACCCCACATTAAACAAGTGGCCTAGACTAATTTAGTTCCGGTCAGAGTGCAGACCGCTCTCGTGTTGCCATCCTGAAAATGCCAGTGTGATATCATGACATCGATTACAAGGTCAGGCCAAATAGTTGCTAGCCATAAACTTCTTTTCTTCCAAACGTTTCTTTTCTCTCAGAAGGATATAACTGTGCTCTTGGCTTCGTATACATTTCAAGGCCAACTAAAAGCTATTCTAGAAATGCGCTACTGTTATATGAGAAAGTCCAAATTGCTAACATGCTTGGTCGTCCAAACAGAAAAAAATCGGTTTGTGCTTCAGTTGGAATGTTTATATTAGGCCTCATCTACCAGGTCTGCAATCTGATAAAGGATAGATAACCCATCTTAACAGCATTTCTAATATTCCTGGTTCGAATTTGAACTGCTTCTGTTCAGAGAGCCCAGATGAAAAGATAGGTTGTAAGGATCTCCATAGAACTTCCTCTTCGGCTCACCGTTGGCGAAAAATTAATTTGGTAGCCGTAAGTTATTCGGTACCATACGGACAAATCACGATGTTTGTTCGTTTCTGTCTAACAAGGTTCAGACTACCGACCGAAGTTGTGTTAGTCGTCCATCATTGAGACATGCCGAAAAGCATCTTCTTGGAATCGGTCAGTGCAGCTTCTGTTGTCCACTTAAACACAGGTCACGTGCATCCATTCCTTAGTTCAGCCTCGGTGCCTAGCTGCCACTACACCTGAAAGAAGCACGAGGGCTTGGGTACTGCCAGATTGTCCGAGCCTAAAGAGCAACCTTAGTAACTGGGCCGTACGCGCTGCTGATCCGCTACCATAAATGCTGGCGCTTTCTTGATCATCTCAGTGAAATGATTTCGATGGTGGTATATTCTGTATACCATATAGCATTAATTTACATGACTATATAGCAGGGACTGTTGGGTATCGATTCGGGACTGTCCTAGATAATCGCTTGTGGCGGGCTGCAGTAGTACATTCAGCGTGTTTGGCCAGTATTTATGCTGGTATCAGTCGCATCCGCACTCGAGCGGGATCACAAGGCCAAGAGATAAGACTGTGGGTTTCCGAAGCCCTACAATAGAATGTGAAAACAGTAGACGAGTGATTCTTCTGATTTGAGAAGAGGAGTTGTAACAGAACAACTGGATATCGTGACCTTTGGAAGAAATCCAAAAGTGAATTCAGGAGCAAAGTGGCTTGTTGTTCAGAGCGGAACTATTTCAGTTCCGCAGTGTATTCGTTCATACTATCGTTTTCATAAACTCTGTCACGGCGAGTCTTCTCAAACCAGTATGTTTGTTCTTTCCGTATTCGTGCTTACAAAACCGGTAGCCCATCAGCTTGTGGAGTTCACAGCATTTTCAAGCTTTCCAAAATCCGTTTCTGTGGCGTCTTGGCTTTACACACATCCCTGAAAGTGACGGCTTGTTTGCGATGGAAATCTGCACCAAAGTTGTTTATATATTCCATGTAACCGCGAGTCGACTCATGTCCTGAGCTTGACCGCTGCGCTTCCCTGTTCCTACCCTGAAATTTCCATTGAAAATTTGCTGAGCTAGTGACAATCGTATACAGCATATAGGTCCAGTGACATACTGACAATGTCCACAGTAACATGAGGAAAGTGGTAATGCTAAAAAATCATGAATTTGACGTATCCTGTTCATTCACAGAGTTTTTCGCGCCTTTGTGAAGGGGGAAGTGAGTTGTGGTAGGGAAAAGTTTGGAGCCGATTGAGGAGTCATGGTTCTAGAAAGGCTTGGTAAACAAGCTAACTGGTAGTGGTGTGCGGTCATCAGAAACAGAAGACGTCAACAAAATTAGTTTAGATCTGAAATGATGAATCAAACCGACCGAAAATTCCGTCCACTCTCACCCTTTCCCCCAGTTAGGTCGTCGTAGCCCTTACAAACCTACACAGAGCAAAAAAGTCATAAATGGCATCAAAGGCGAATAAGTGATTGAAGCACCTTGAATCGGAAGGTCAAGGGCCCGAAACCGATAAAAAATAAATGGAATTCCCCCAATTCATAAACCGTTATGATTTAGGCAGCCACACTAACCGAGAAAACCTTTTGAGTGATATCCATCACTGATCTGGTGTGCTAGTCGGAAGCGGTCTTGGTGATTTAATCTCCGGCTGCCTCAAAACTTAGGTGGATCACCTACTCACTTGACCTGACGATTATTTGTGTCAAAAGTGGGACGTTGCCCAGTTACAAAACTACCATTTATTTATCAGCCCCTTCGGGAACGATGGGTTGACTGTTCATTCGAGACGTGACCAGGGAAACCAGTCACCGAAAAGCTTCGCTTCTGCAAACCCTCTTATCACAATCTTGATTATCAGTGAACACAGTTGTTTTGAACGCCGTTCCGAACCCTGCATTGGCTGTTCGAATTCGCCTGATTTTGATTGGTTCGCGTCTTGATTGGTTCTTTAATAGCTTGTGTTGTTTGTTTGCATTGTTCTGTTGTTTGTCTGCCTTGCTGACTAAAACAAATGATGCTTGTTGACTGAGCGATCTTGGCTTGTGTTTGTCTTCAACTTTGAACTGTGAACTAGAGAGATGATTGGTAGATGTGTTTTGAACTAGATTCGGACCGTTATTGGCTTGTAACGTGTTGCATACCCTTCTACTTCTAAGTCAAACGACTGTGTGGTTCACGTGACCTGTTCAGCGGAGTTCTGTTGTCATTGCTCATGCGAAGCGGAGCGTAATTTTGAACTGCTGTCTTGAGTGAATACAACTTCGGGTGTACCATATCGAAGTGCCTTCTACTCTGTTCTTGGTTGGGAACACCCTGAGTTGATAGGAAATGCCTTCCATCGATAGTGCGAACAAATGGTACTTCAAGTACCTGTCGAGAGAGGGAGGTGGATCAAGTAGTCTTCCTAGAGAAAGGAAAATGTAGTGAAACCGTCCCCTTCCTCGAGCTCGGCAGCAGTGACGATACTCGTTCTCCTATTAAAGGAATCCATTCGACCGAAGAACTCATAGGAAACTAACAACAAGTGGTTCCTTCTGAGGGCTGATTCATTCAGAGGAGATAAATTGCGGTAGTTGGGTGCCATACAGACGAAACTCTTGTCAGGAGACTCTAGATCGTTTAAGAGGAACAGATTTTATTCACACCATTTTTCAGAAGTCTAATCGGTGTAAAATAAGTACGCAGAAGCCAGTGCACACATGTTGCATGTTTTCCTTGGTTGGGTGACATTTTTGACGGACGATGACATTGAATTAGACCCTCAAAAGGGGCCAGTTTCAATGTTCATCTTAGGGGAAACGAGTGAGTCTGTCTCGATTCGCTTGACCGTCTCCCTCGAAGGACTGCTGGCCAACCAGTGGCTGGCGTTGTATGTCGAAAATTAGACTCGATTTCCCCTTCCTACAATTTCAAGGGCACCGCTAACATGAACTTCTGCACCCATACGGAAACGAACGCTCACGAAGAGGTATGACGTTTGTGTGCACATATGATCCATTGAGCTAGACTGGGGCGGCACAGAGTCCCCTACCAGCTTGGTCAATGGTTAGATGTCTGATGAAGACAGTTTAGTGATCCTTCTGGTTGGAGTCCGAACACTTGTGGGGACGTGTTCTTTGGTTAAAGTAATCCACTGGCCATTTTCGTCAAACCTCCCTGCCCTGCAGACTGGCTTTTGAAAAAAAGGCTGTGGACACTAAACTGTAATCTTTTTAGGTTTGAGACACTTGAGGGTATCCCATCTTGCGTAGGATCATGATGCCTATAAGTACAGTAACGAAGCATCGATGTTGAACCCTGATGTGCTATCGATGGTAATGGTAATGAGCGGATCTCTACCTTCATCAAAGCGTATTCAGTAGGCTTGTTTTAGCATGCACTGCACTCCCCTATGGTAAGGGCTAGTTTTTTGCCCAGAGCAGGCTTTGATTGCGATGGTCTCACTATGCTGGAAACTGGTGACCAATAGCTGACCGAAATTGTGGCGCATGAGGCTCCTGGAAATTATCGCCATTTACATGGTTCCCGTATGACTGCAATGGATTATCCAGAAGGATCTCTTGATAGGACATTATATTCCTGTAAAAAAACTTTCCCATTCGCTTCTTATATTCGCAACTACACTGATGATAGAATCCGTCTCCTGCTGAGCTCTGCACAACTTCTGACTTGTTGTCTGGCATTCGGAAATGTTCAAATTGCCGAATCTTGATTTCGGAATCATTAGAGAGGATGTTGATATCATCGAAAATTAGAAATAGGTAATCATCAGCGTGTAGGATGACGGCTGACTGAAAATTTAAGAACCTCTGAACGGGAGAAAAATCAAGAAATTTCATTGTGAATCTGAGGAATGTGTTAGGTTGCTGATCCACGAATTTTACAGTGTTGCTCATTACAAGTTCGAATTCTCCTTATTACGTAAATTATCAAGCGTACAAAACTGGGAAGTTACCAAAACGGACCTTGGTCTATCCGTTTCATCACAAAATGGTAGGAGATATCCTTAAGGCAACAACCTGTCCTTCAAGGGCAGCTAATGTTGTGGGACTGCCGTGGTGGTATAAATTCGTGAGGCTGAAGATCATATTTGGGAACTTCATCGATTTTGGGAACAGGTTTTGTGTTGCGGTTAGTCATGCGCTTAATTGGTGCCTCAGCATGAGGAAACCTAGACCTCGAAGATTGCATCCCCAGTCTTTGTGGAAAGGGGAACACTGTACTTGGGTGACATCTATAGTGATTGTCTGAAGAGGTGGGGTACGTCTCTCAAACTGCATCGACTTGATGCCAAACAACTGGCCTGGAGAGAAGTGGTCATGATTGATGGGACGGGGTAGTCTTTCTCGCGGATGAGGTTTTTCATGGAAAATAAAATAGATTATCGTTCAGCTGTAGAACCCTTTCGGTGCCTAGCCGCCATGCCATCAGAATTAAGCACGAGGTCTGGGATACTGCCAGGTTGCCCAAGCCTATACAGGAGAAGTCGAGAGATAGAGGTCGGGTTCGAACCATGGACCTTCCAGTCAGTAAATTCGCCTTCTAACTATTTGGGCTATCTCGCCCCTTTTCATAGAGAGCCAACATAGAGATCGTCCATACCCCTGTCATCCGAGTTATTGCAATTAACTGTCCTTTGATACCAGAATATCGGAGAGCAAAACACCCTTACCACTGAATGACTCATTTTTTTGCCTGACGATGACGTGGTAACATAAACAAACAGTATGCGAATGTCCGAAAGGCTGAATCCTTTGTCTGAAGCCAACTTTTGGAACATTGACACTGAACCTCATAATTGCAATCTAAAGTGAACATCAGTCATTTCTCGCGAATATCACCAGAAAGTCTATCGGGGATATCTGTGAAAAAGCCCATGTGCTCCTTTCCTATGGACGAATAGTGCAGATGGTATTTTACTGCTCTATAGGTTTACAAGGCCGTACTAGCCTACTCTTTCCACCAAAGCAAGCGATCATGGGGCAGAGGCAAACTGATCATCACAAAACTTCTAATCCATAGTATGTCTAAACCTAATCGTTGGGGTCCTCGTTGTGCCGTTGATTCAGCCCAAGCCAATACGGACCCTTTAGGCAGCCTGATGACGTTACCGTGAGGTAGTCCACTGATTAGCTTTCCAGTCAGTGCCGACACAATTCGTTTTTTTTTGCTGGGCAATGAAGGTTGCATTTTGGAGGCATACTTTCAACTGACTCTGTCATGAAATCGAAACCCATGGTAACTGTTTGGTTCGATATCGCTTTGGTGGACGAATGCGCGGGAAGTGATTTATTGCCCCCGGGCTTGCTTGCACGGTGACACTATCACCGTGAACAGAAGCTTGTGGTTTTTTGGCTTACTGTCCCCTTTTGAAAGTCCATGCACGAATCTGTGCGGTACAGCGGCTTAATTGACGTAGCAACTTTTGTTTAACTTGTCAGCCTTGGGTAAACAGACATGTGCACGTGATTTCGTTATCCAATACAGCTCGAGGCCCGGTTTGTCTAGCATACAACTCTGCTGTGCATTCACCAAGCATGGATAGGACTGCACAAACAAGATATGACTGTCCACAATGTGCCATCCTAATACACCTACTTCAACATGCTTACCTTGTATAGTTGACAAAGTGTCACCCAGTCATTGCACAAAAAATTCATAGTATCATTATTGCTGCACTCCAACGAACTAGCTTTTATAACGCAATTCGGAAACGAGCAAGTGAGTTGAGCACGGCTAACACTGGAAGTAGAAAAAACGCTTGTGACTGAATCTCTCAATTCAAATAAAAAACAGTTCCCTAGCTCTAGTTCTAACTTGTTGTATTGAGCACTTTAGCGTTACGTAACGTCATCCACTATGACGGTCCTAAACCCATTAGGTCGTTTTGAGGGAGTTAGCAAGGGCTCCCATACAAAGTGCCCCACTTCCTATCGTTGTTCGGAAGGAGAACAGACATGCCAAGTGTGTTGCTCAATTAGGATAACCAGACAGACTGTACTTTCAGGTTGTTCGTCTGTTGCCTTGCAGTGCTTTACTCACATGACAAAATCATTTAGCCAGCAAGACTGGGTAGTGTAGAGTAATCTGAGTAGGAAGGATTGAGTGATATGCACGCCAAACTGGGTTAGATGTTAATCGGTACTTATCTGCCCGTGTAATTCGTAAGCGCTCAAAAGAGGAATTTTAAAAAAGCACCAGCTTTCAATAACTATGGGGATCCATGAACAGTTGCACCAGTACCCCATTAAGGCAAAACACGACCGAAAATAGGCTTGGCCGTCCTTACCTTCATCTAGATCCTCAAACGGCAGAGAACACAGGATGAACCTAAGGCTAGTAGCTGACTTAGTTCTGCTTACCTAGAACCCAGCACTAAAGTTAGTGTCACCCTCCATCCCCTGTCTAGTGCGGCTGGCCGAGGAATGAGTTCTGTGTCGCGGTAGATGCACAATTGTTTTGGTTTGTCTATATATATCCATCCATATATGTTACCCGGATTAACAGAACGCGGTGAAACAACATGAGATAGCTCCCTGGTTAAGGGGTGAAAGTACTCACCATGGGACCCGGGGTTCGAATTCAACCTCGGCATCTCACCTGCTCCTGTCTAAGCCTTGACAGCCTGGCAGTATCTCAGCACTCGTGCTCCCTTCGGATGGAATGGTAGCTGGGCACCGAAAGGGTGTTAGAGCTGAACACTAACTTTTTATCTGTTAACAGGTTTACTCATGACGAATAGCGAAATGTGGAGATGCAATGGATATTGCAGATACCGGTCTGGCGGGCTTCTTGGCGGTGCTCATCGGTGAACTGACCTTTGCAAGAAGTTGGGGCTTTCAAGCATCACAGGGAGAACAGATGATATAAGATTAATGAAATACAAAGACATGTGAGTTAAAGGACATTTGGGGAGTCAGGCATCACTCCAAAGCCAGAAATATTCCAGCGTAACGTCATAAAAATGAAGGGTAGTAACGGGCAGTGGGGTCGTACTCTACGCGGTCCCTCGCATATAAAGAACGGTTTTGTAAGTCTCAAAATTTTCCCAGTGAAATGGCTGGTGAATCCTTAATCCTGTGACGAGCATCTTTCTAGCCAGACAGCATCTGTTTTCTCCAACATAAATTAATAACCTTGATTCACCTTAATGGTGGCTGTGCGTTTTGATCACTTCCATTACGTACCCACAACTGCGCGCATTGTCCGGTTGGAAATCGGATCATCTTTCGCTCGCATCCATGAACAACGCATTATTATTATGCCTGAATGAGATGATAGGTCATAGTGCGACTTCTGCCGTTTCTACGGTTCACCATTGCCGAACACTCAACTGGTACACAGTGACTTGAGTTCCATCAGTTGGATGATCATTACACTAAAGCAGTTCCTATTCCCTCATGTTATGGCTTCGTTATCACTGCAGATTCCACTAGGGCGACCAACAACTCGGGCGGTTGATTAAGGTTAAAAGCACCGACCACTTTTTAGATAGACGGTGATGAATGATGAGTGGGGTGAGGCGGGGATATCAATTAGTCGGAATACATATTCTTCAATAGTTGACCAAATTCACTCATCGGCAAACCAAGAAACGACGTGGTAGGGGTCAATGGGCTGAAATACTATTTCCACAAACAGCGGAAGTAGTTGTCGTCCAGTGACTCGACACCCTCGGCGTATGTCATAGACAATCTGCCCAATATCTATGCCTATTATGGTCGCCCATGCGTGAATCTTAGAACCTATCGCTTTTTCATATACCATTTGTTGTGAACATAGCTAGTCCCCAGGAACTAACCGAGACTTTGTGGAAAGCGAGTCGCTCTGGCCTACCTTATCTGGTTATCTGTCATGCTCGCAAAAAGAAGTTTACGGATAATTTGTGCGGCAAACAAAGTAGTCTGACTGTTATCCTTCATATTCGTTTGTGGAAAGTCGCTCTGGCCTACCTTATCTGGTTATCTGTCATGCTCGCAAAAAGAAGTTTACGGATAATTTGTGCGGCAAACAAAGTAAGTAGACTGTTATCCTTCATATTCTGCTATCTCGTATTGAAATGTATTATATATATATATATACATATATATATATACATATATACCCTTCCATGATCAGGCACTACACGGTACGTGTAATACTCATAACCGAGGATTGCGGTTATCTGGCCACTAGCGACAAAAAACAGGCTCCTGTCTTACTGACAAAAGAGAGTTAATTAAAGGAAAACTGCCACAAAAATAGTCGGTGGTTTTTTGGTGAACATCAAAATCAGGGGCGGTAAGTTTAGATGAATATTGGCTTTGTGAGGTTACGTCTGTTCACTAGCTGTTTGGAGGGAGCCAGTAAAATCACGTGGCAAGGGCATGGAAACGACAACGCACCCATTCGCTTTCAGTAATTGTGCATCATTACGTCATGTATTGCTTAATTAACCAATTTTTACTCTGTGCATGTCAGGACTCGTTTCTGATTAATTACGCATAATTTCGTTGCGTACACATCGCGGCTAGTTAGGCCCTGCTATACTACGGAGACACAAGTGATGAAGCGTTCCCATTCTTCGAATCGGGAAGTAACGGTAATTTTCGGAACCATACATACATGGCTCTTCAGCAGCAATGAAATACGTTCCTGACGCCAGAGCTGAAACAGACCGGTGAACTTATTTTGGACCTTGATAATTGGTGCAATGATTCCACGGTAGTGCACTTGCCACGATATCTGAACGGATCAACATAGCCAATTCCCTCATCCTGAAGTTGTGCAGAGAGATGAGCTATGCCGTGTGTACAAACAACCATTAAGAAGCTCATTTCACGTCATGGAGTGACGGCGGCCATTTCGAAATCCAGTGGTCCTCGTGTACACATACTCTACGCAGTCTCCAACCATAGTTCTCCGGTTGTTGTTGGTGTCCCCTGAGGCAGCTTGTAAAGCGTTGAATGATTGGGTTCAGTACGTTCCCTCAGCTTTTGGTTTAAGAAGTTTCCAGTTAAATGAAGAACTTATCGAGTAGCAAAACGATATCCGGTCCCACAAACCTTCCTCTAGGCATGAGTTCGCATCGATTCACGGCTTCTGGTATTATGCACTCCATTCCGCCGACACTGACGATAGGATCGGAAAAACAGGGGACAACCACAACTAATCATGGAGAAACGTCTGAATAAATGATAAGGGTTGTCCAGCTATAAGACCCTTTCGGTGCCAAGCTACAATGCAACCCGAAGGAAGCACAAGGGCTAAGATACTGTCAACTTGTCCGAACCTAGACAAGAGTAGTTGGGTTTGAACACTAGACCCTCCGGTCAGTAAGTCCGCGCCATCTCGAGACTTTTGGATCGATTATGGACACTTCAAGCCGTCCAAGGCAGTGAAATCAAAGGAGCGAAGGATGTTTACAAACCTAGAGGGCAATATTTTTCCACTTATTATGTGTATGTCAGCCTACACGGACGAAGCCCACTTCGAAATTGAGGAATGAGCAACTATCGGCCCTGCTCAAATAAATCATGGTTGTACGGCAGTGAAGCACCGGTGTTGAACACTGATATCATGCTGTCGATGATGATGAATCCTCCAGAGTCAGATAAAACAAACTGGTCATGACAGGATGCAAAGATTCACCGCCTCTGAACAACGCTAGTGAATGCCCACCTTGCTCAACAGCACTTCAGCTAGTAGCTGACTTAGTTCTGCTTACCTAGAACCCAGCACTAAAGTTAGTGTCACCCTCCATCCCCTGTCTAGTGCGGCTGGCCGAGGAATGACTTGTGTGTCGCGGTAGATGCACAGTTGTTTTGGTTTGTCTATATATATCCATCCATATATGTTACCCGGATTAACAGAACGCGGTGAAACAACATGAGATAGCTCCCTGGTTAAGGGGTGAAAGTACTCACCATGGGACCCGGGGTTCGAATTCAACCTCGGCATCTCACCTGCTCCTGTCTAAGCCTTGACAGCCTGGCAGTATCTCAGCACTCGTGCTCCCTTCGGATGGAATGGTAGCTGGGCACCGAAAGGGTGTTAGAGCTGAACACTACCTTTTTATCTGTTAACAGGTTTACTCATGACGAATAGCGAAATGTGGAGATGCAATGGATATTGCAGATACCGGTCTGGCGGGCTTCTTGGCGGTGCTCATCGGTGAACTGACCTTTGCAAGAAGTTGGGGCTTTCAAGCATCACAGGGAGAACAGATGATATAAGATTAATGAAATACAAAGACATGTGAGTTAAAGGACATTTGGGGAGTCAGGCATCACTCCAAAGCCAGAAATATTCCAGCGTAACGTCATAAAAATGAAGGGTAGTAACGGGCAGTGGGGTCGTACTCTACGCGGTCCCTCGCATATAAAGAACGGTTTTGTAAGTCTTAAAATTTTCCCAGTGAAATGGCTGGTGAATCCTTAATCCTGTGACGAGCATCTTTCTAGCCAGACAGCATCTGTTTTCTCCAACATAAATTAATAACCTTGATTCACCTTAATGGTGGCTGTGCGTTTTGATCACTTCCATTACGTACCCACAACTGCGCGCATTGTCCGGTTGGAAATCGGATCATCTTTCGCTCGCATCCATGAACAACGCATTATTATTATGCCTGAATGAGATGATAGGTCATAGTGCGACTTCTGCCGTTTCTACGGTTCACCATTGCCGAACACTCAACTGGTACACAGTGACTTGAGTTCCATCAGTTGGATGATCATTACACTAAAGCAGTTCCTATTCCCTCATGTTATGGCTTCGTTATCACTGCAGATTCCACTAGGGCGACCAACAACTCGGGCGGTTGATTAAGGTTAAAAGCACCGACCACTTTTTAGATAGACGGTGATGAATGATGAGTGGGGTGAGGCGGGGATATCAATTAGTCGGAATACATATTCTTCAATAGTTGACCAAATTCACTCATCGGCAAACCAAGAAACGACGTGGTAGGGGTCAATGGGCTGAAATACTATTTCCACAAACAGCGGAAGTAGTTGTCGTCCAGTGACTCGACACCCTCGGCGTATGTCATAGACAATCTGCCCAATATCTATGCCTATTATGGTCGCCCATGCGTGAATCTTAGAACCTATCGCTTTTTCATATACCATTTGTTGTGAACATAGCTAGTCCCCAGGAACTAACCGAGACTTTGTGGAAAGCGAGTCGCTCTGGCCTACCTTATCTGGTTATCTGTCATGCTCGCAAAAAGAAGTTTACGGATAATTTGTGCGGCAAACAAAGTAGTCTGACTGTTATCCTTCATATTCTGCTATCTCGTATTGAAATGTATTATATATATATATATACATATATATATATACATATATACCCTTCCATGATCAGGCACTACACGGTACGTGTAATACTCATAACCGAGGATTGCGGTTATCTGGCCACTAGCGACAAAAAACAGGCTCCTGTCTTACTGACAAAAGAGAGTTAATTAAAGGAAAACTGCCACAAAAATAGTCGGTGGTTTTTTGGTGAACATCAAAATCAGGGGCGGTAAGTTTAGATGAATATTGGCTTTGTGAGGTTACGTCTGTTCACTAGCTGTTTGGAGGGAGCCAGTAAAATCACGTGGCAAGGGCATGGAAACGACAACGCACCCATTCGCTTTCAGTAATTGTGCATCATTACGTCATGTATTGCTTAATTAACCAATTTTTACTCTGTGCATGTCAGGACTCGTTTCTGATTAATTACGCATAATTTCGTTGCGTACACATCGCGGCTAGTTAGGCCCTGCTATACTACGGAGACACAAGTGATGAAGCGTTCCCATTCTTCGAATCGGGAAGTAACGGTAATTTTCGGAACCATACATACATGGCTCTTCAGCAGCAATGAAATACGTTCCTGACGCCAGAGCTGAAACAGACCGGTGAACTTATTTTGGACCTTGATAATTGGTGCAATGATTCCACGGTAGTGCACTTGCCACGATATCTGAACGGATCAACATAGCCAATTCCCTCATCCTGAAGTTGTGCAGAGAGATGAGCTATGCCGTGTGTACAAACAACCATTAAGAAGCTCATTTCACGTCATGGAGTGACGGCGGCCATTTCGAAATCCAGTGGTCCTCGTGTACACATACTCTACGCAGTCTCCAACCATAGTTCTCCGGTTGTTGTTGGTGTCCCCTGAGGCAGCTTGTAAAGCGTTGAATGATTGGGTTCAGTACGTTCCCTCAGCTTTTGGTTTAAGAAGTTTCCAGTTAAATGAAGAACTTATCGAGTAGCAAAACGATATCCGGTCCCACAAACCTTCCTCTAGGCATGAGTTCGCATCGATTCACGGCTTCTGGTATTATGCACTCCATTCCGCCGACACTGACGATAGGATCGGAAAAACAGGGGACAACCACAACTAATCATGGAGAAACGTCTGAATAAATGATAAGGGTTGTCCAGCTATAAGACCCTTTCGGTGCCAAGCTACAATGCAACCCGAAGGAAGCACAAGGGCTAAGATACTGTCAACTTGTCCGAACCTAGACAAGAGTAGTTGGGTTTGAACACTAGACCCTCCGGTCAGTAAGTCCGCGCCATCTCGAGACTTTTGGATCGATTATGGACACTTCAAGCCGTCCAAGGCAGTGAAATCAAAGGAGCGAAGGATGTTTACAAACCTAGAGGGCAATATTTTTCCACTTATTATGTGTATGTCAGCCTACACGGACGAAGCCCACTTCGAAATTGAGGAATGAGCAACTATCGGCCCTGCTCAAATAAATCATGGTTGTACGGCAGTGAAGCACCGGTGTTGAACACTGATATCATGCTGTCGATGATGATGAATCCTCCAGAGTCAGATAAAACAAACTGGTCATGACAGGATGCAAAGATTCACCGCCTCTGAACAACGCTAGTGAATGCCCACCTTGCTCAACAGCACTTCAGCGTACTTTCGAAACTGGGGACCATGGCTCCAGATGCACGCGTCTAGCGGAAGGAAACTATGCCGTTAAAAATCTTCTCAGCTGCGAAAGCGCTCGAAGTTCGTAACCTATGTTGCCTATATAGGGGGAGGGTGTCGTGAGCTAGTGATAGACCAGAATTTTGTATTCGGCTTCCAGAGATGCAACAAGTGTCGATCGATAAAGTACCCAGGGCACAAGTTAGTGGAGTTCGCGCGTTGGATGTTGTGGTAAAAAAGGATAACAAAGCCCGAGCAGCCGATCTGAAGAGGGAAATTTGGACGGTGGCGCGCGACTGTCACTCCCCTTAGTGTCTGAGTGACAACTCCGCGACTGAGATCTGCATGAGAGTAATTACCGAGTGGGATGGGAGTGGCAAGGGATAATACCAGAGGCTTCGAAAGTGACGTTTTCCCTTTTCAGCCCTACTATGTGCAGCGGATAAGGTGATCGGCCTTATGCCGAAATGTGGCGGCCAATGTGCGATGAAGCTAGTTTTATTACAAATCTCATGATTGTGCAAGGGATGAGATATTTCCAGAAGGCCGAAACCTATGTATGAGGATGACGAACCTTCACTCAAAATCTTTAGCGCAAGACAACCGTGGTTGAAATAACAGAGTAGTATAACTTTTAGGAAACAAGTTGCTGCACATGCCTCCCCCTCAGATGATCACAAGACTGTGTGGGATCTCCGTATACTAACCTGGTAGGACAGACACCGTGGATATTTAACTGGAGTCCCCTAGGATATCTCTGTGGGGTGCTGGGGTGTATGATTCGTCGTGCTTCGACAATCTCCTCACGACACTGTAGAAATATTTTAGCTCCCTAATTCTTTCCCCAAACGACTGCATTTTGGAACTCTCAGTGATTTTCCACAACTCCGTAAGATTTGAACTGCTAGACTATGACGGAATCTACTTCAATGGCCAAATCAATTAGAAATTTGTGTACTTTGAGATTGTGATTCTGGAGGAATGACCATCGTCGCGTGTTTTGAGTTCGACCTTAACGTGTGCGATGACCGAGGAAAGCGATTCGTCGATCACTTCTAAAAGTTGTCGATTCACTGCACCTGTCTTTTTTCAACCCCATACTCCTTACACTTCTGATATAAGTAACCAACAATGGAGAGAAAATTGTACGAAGTTCTATTCAAAAAATTCAACATGATGCACAGAAGAACGAAGTCCGTGGGCAAAATAACAAAGTCATATCAAAAACGCAATGATAGAGATCGATCTTCACAGCCAGTTTAATGAACCGGTTGAGAATTGTAGATCAGCGTATCACAACGAGCCGGGGCAGCACCGGTGTCATATGCGTCACCAAAGAGAAGTTTCCTGAACTTCTGATCTTTTCGTTGTCTAAATTGTCAAGAAAAACACAACTTAGGAAAAAGAAGTACGATATAAAAAAGGGGAAAGCGTGAATGAATCATGTTGTCTCCGAAGGATACAAAACCCTTCGTCGGTAGCCTTAGGGATGATGATGGACAGTATAGGTGAATGCTTTTCGTGGAGGTCGAATAGGTGAGGTAGACTGAGAAAAAATGTACCCAGAAAACTTTAACATCGCACTAGTAATCCCACATTGGGGTCCGAAACGACCGAATGCCTTATGACTGACAAGAAAAAAAGAACATGGGCTGCAAAGGTTTCGTCAGCAGGACGTCGGTGCGCGAACCACACAAAGTTGATCCACGTTGGGTAGGCGTGGACAACATAGACGGCACTGAAGGGTGGTAAAGTGGGAGGCGGGTGACAACATGCCCAGAAAGCTGGAATAAGCTGATTTTCGCCCCCGGTTCTAATCAGATATAAAAAGACTCCACAGTGTAGAAGTAACAAAACAGTAACGACAGCAACGAAGCAAGGCAACCAACAAACGTGAGCTCACCATTGATAACCATTGTGATGCAGACCTGCTGATCAACAAAGGCTACGAATCAGGCGAAGTCGAGTGCAAGCCAAAACAATATCGATGTTCCGCGTCTCTATAGGTGTTCTCGTGAAGAACGCTCTGTGTGAAAGACAAGAGTACTGGTGGTAAACTGTGCAAAGGAACTGAAATCAGAAATATAAACCATATGAAACCAAGTCCCGTGGATGCTCCGGATGTTAGTCACACTGACGTACTTCTACTATACAAAGCCTTAGAACCAATGGATGTTGAGTAAATTAACGATACGAGCCGGAACAGTCACCCGGGAGCTCACAATTACGTTTAAGATCGAAGCGAATCCACTAAAGGCAAGAGTGGACACCGTGGGTAATCCACGTAACCAAGATTACAACAGTGTTACCCTTGGAAGAAAACCGTCTGTTTTCGTTTCTATCAAGCAGTGGATGGCATAAACCAATAAGCTGAACGTAAGCAACGACTCTACCGTTTCGATCCACCCATACCCGCTTGTGGTTCCTACCGGACATTCATGGATCGGAATTCCGGTCATGAACCCACATTCTGCACAACCAGGGACAGGTAAAAGTTTGACAATCTGGCAATATGCTATAGCGTCCCCAACGGATTTTGATTTTACTGCTAGGCAGTAATCTTTTTAGCGACTCGTATACCCTATATCCTTTGAAGGAAGCAATTGATTTTGCCGGAATTTTCATTGGGCTTTGTTATGAACGGAATCCGCAAAAACGCCCGGACAGTGGCGTAAAGTAAGGAGTACATCATCATCATCATCATCATCAACGACATCAGTGCTCAACACCAATGCTTCACTGCCGTACAGCCATGACTTATTTGAAAGCCTTATTGTAAAGAAAAGAATAAAGGTGGATGGGGGAGGGACTTAGTGCTAGCTTAACACAATCATTCCGAGGTGCCTACACCTCCAGACATTCATTCAGGCAATCTGGACAGAAACTGACAACAAGAACGCCACTGACATCGGGTGCCAGCCATATCTTGTAGTGTCTCCAACCAGGCACAGTGAGGATCACGCGGTCCACATCCTGGAAGGCGAGTAGCACCGACAGCACCCAAGCGTTTCGTCATCTCCTTCATACTCCTCTGCCAGGTCAAGGGTTGGCCACCTCTCTGTTTACGCCACTCCGAATCGGGCATGGAAAACAGTACTCTCTTCGGCAAACGATGGTTCGGCATGCGTAAAACATGTCCCAACCAACGCAGCTTCTGGTGCTGGACACATTCTTCAATGGAAGTACCCGTTACACAACCGAAAACACGCTTTCTAACTGCCTCGTTACGGATTCGCTGACACCAACCCACACGAGCTATGGTTCTGAGACAACGATTGTCGAACACCTGAAGACGTCTCAGGTCCGCTGCTCGAATAGGCCAAGTCTCACAGCCATACAACAAAACAGCCCGTACTGTAGCTTGATACACACGTCCCTTCAGATTCAGGGATAAACCATTCTGACGCCATAGGTGTCTCAAGTTAGCAAACGCGGCCCGAGCCTTGCAGATTCGTGCATTCACCTCATCTGTCACACTGCAATCAGAACTAATACAACTTCCAAGGTACGTAAAACGCTCCACAACTTCCAGTACCTCTCCCTGGATTGTAAGGGGCGTGTTCAGTGACTGCACGTCCACAAGCATGACCTTACACTTCGTGGGTGCAAAATGCATACCAAAGGACGGGATGACTTTGGTCAGTTCATCCAAGAATACTTGCGCCTTCTCCTCCTCTTCGAACATGAGAACACAAACCTGTCAGGTTGAATATCCGTTAAGTCAAACGTTCTTCTGACTGAGGTCAGTCAGCACCCATCGACGTCCATCTGCACGTCCACCGAAGACCATCAACTAACCTATTCGGGTGCAGCAAAGATGCGACCCTCGTCATTGAAACACAACAGGAAACTGTATTTTGATGTCATTTCTCTGGTTTAAATTAAATTAAATAGAAAACTTCAGATGGACTTCCGAGATCAGTTAATCGCCTAGTAGCACCAGCTATCTACCCAAACAAGGAAATCAACAGCTCTCAAAGGACACGCCACAGAAGTGACAGCATTCCGAGAATGAACGGGAATGGTAAGATCAGACCAGAGCAGACCGCGCCTATCCGACTATATAGAGGTAGTGTTCAATAGGAAACCAAACCACTGAATTCGAATCAACCGGATAGTTAGGTATTCAGCCAGTCAACTGCAGGGTTCATGCAGATTTCTTTCCATGATGAAGGCAACTCTCCGAACAGATGACTTCTATTTGGTTCCCTAAGCTACTTTCAGCGGTTAAATTTTCCCAGAATAGACTTCTAGTAAGTCCGTTCAGGTAATATCCTCAGTAGGGGGGACGTGTATTGATTTGAAGCAAACGTTGTGCGTATCCGTAACATCCGCTCAACCGGAGATAAAACCTTTTGAGATACAAATGCCAGACAATCAGTGAACTACCGATATCCAAACATGGCTCCCAGCTAAGAACCTTACGAGCCAAAAAACATGCTATAGTTTCCAACTGTTTGGTTGAACCAGCCGTTATCAATACCATACACCATTTTATTACTATTATCTTAATGGGGAAAATTTTGAATGTGTGACAAAGACGAAAAAACTCACCTGAGACGATGTTCGGCATTTCGCTTGGCAGTACTGGAATAGTCCATCAGCTAACAAAAGGTGGCGTTGTGCAGGTAATTCAAAAGCCTGCAAAAGGGCTTCACGCCATAGCTGTACCTAGAGGACAAAAACAAGGAAGGGACGATCGAGAAGAGCTGAGCTTTACCTAATATTCTATGACACGGAAAGTATGACTAACAACGTACATACTGCCTGTACGAAAATGCTGGCCAACTGACAGCAACAGAATTGACGCACTTGCGCTTAGGGATACAGATATGGAGGTGACTTACATGTTGTCTGTTCATACAACAAGATACGCAGTGTTCATAGATCTGGCAGCAATTTTCACGGGCTTGGTTGCACGAATCACACACAAAGCGGCGGACAATAACAGCAGTGTCTGCGTGATCAGAGGCAACAGGAGTGGGACAACAGCCAGAATTTAACAAGACCGTGCGAGGACAATAGGAGCCAGTATCGTCAACAACGTAAGATGATGCACTTTGTCTGGTGGAGCTACAAAATCCTTTGTTTGTGGTCAGGGCATCTAGAATATGAGTGTGAAGGAAAACGGAAGACTGTGAAAAATAAGTTTGTACCAAACGGACGGGCTCAAACATATGCAGAATCCGGTTCGGAAAGAACAGGCAAGAGGCGTATGAGTTCTTGGGAAGTACGCAAAAAGATTCGTGAGAGACGGATATAGACTGAATCCACGGACCCCTCCTGAAGACGTTTCCCCATGATGAAATTGGCGAGTTATAAACAGTCACGATGAAAAAGTTATGATATTTTGCCGGATGGATAAGCGGGAAGCTAGGTGATTTTCCTGAACCAGCGAAAACACCCACGGACCTTTCGTCAGTGAATTCGTACTCTAACTACTTGGACTATCCCCCCCGGAACAACCAGAGACAGAGAAAAAGCTCACTTGTATTGTTCAACCAGTCGGGCAGGCGAAACGGGGTCTCGTTCAAATTCGCACCACTTTGAATTTGTGGTACGTGCAAGTAGAATACAATCCACAGAAGACAACCAATCACGAAGGTTAGAAGAAAAACTATTCGCGTACGCCGAACACCCAGCATCAGATGCTAAAACAGAAACGTGATAAAAAGATTAGGCCCACTAGAGTGATGGTACACACAGCAACAAACAAATATGTCGTGATCCTGGAAAAACACAGGCTGATCCTGAGTAGCGGACACGGTGAGTCGACTACGAAACACGAAAAACCAAAAAGGGAAGGATTGAGCACATCTGGTTGATTCTCATTCACCCAATGACGAATAATGACAACAGCCCCACCTCCACATATCATTGGCTATGAGCTGCCCGAGTGAAGATCGTATCCCATAGCGCCTCCTGACCACCAGTTCCTCTACACAAGCTGTTCTGCTCAACACCCCTGTGAGTCAGAATATACTTATACTACTACAAGAACGAAATAGGTAACAGAACGTTATGTGAGACTAGCGGGTATCACCCCAATGGATAATGTACCCTGCATCTTCGAAATACTACTATTGTGCCGCCTTAAAGAAGCGTTCAGAAATCGATTGTGTTGACAATAGTCAAGGCCATTTTCTGGGACATGACTAACAGTTCCTGTACAGTACTGTAATGATCCCGAGGGCTACAGTGGCTGAAACTTCGTTCCACAAGGTGAAAGCATGTCAGGAAGGCCAAATGGTAGCAGTCACACCAAGAGTGGTGAGACTCCACACTAGGAACAATCGTGCTACGAGGCGGTCTGGGGATAAAGTCGTACTATCCTCTGTGATACGAGTGTCAAGGCAGTAATTTGTTTCCCTCAGATCAGCATGTCCATATTCATGGAAGCAGTGATGCCACCTTCCCCAGATGAAAGACGGGCTAGAAGACCCTAAATACCGTATACAACCGATCGCTCAACAGTTGGCAGTGACCGTCAGCGCGTTATTTCACACGGTCAAAATACTTTCTAAACCAGACCGTCTGATGTTCTTCAAAAGGCACTTGCCGTGCGCAGCTGCATTAGGAGTGGGACAGTAATGTCTTCAGTAACGCCCTCGAGTTAGACCATTTCCCTGCAGACAACCAGGTCCCACTGTTGAGACATCGGCTCCGGTAACTTTCCGAAGAAAACCCTACTGTCCGCTGCCTAACGGGTCAGATTTCTGAGACAGAAGATAGAGACAAGGCCCCCGGACAAAATCCTACTGCATCCAACTTCTTTGTGGGTCAGATTTTGAGTCAAAGACTCTAGGTGGGAACATCGTCAGCTGTAGGAACCGCGTACTTGTCGTACAGTGATTGCAGCTGCCACAGTTTTGTCTACTGATGATTTGGGGAGGTGGGATACCTCAGTTAAATTCCCTTTCTCGGCCTGGGCAACCGGGAATTATCATTTACCCTCACAGTTCTGTACCCACCGATGGGCCTCCCCAAAACTCTTTCCATTACATTAATAAACGTTGGTGGGGTATTGGGTTGTCATTTATCCGACCGATGTGCCTTACACATCCGGCTTTCTATTAATTATAAGCCAAGTAACACTATACTAACCCCACGAGATCTTTCTAAAGTCCACACTCAAAAGGCAAAAGGACAACGCTCACCGATATATTACACCTCCTTAAAACCGATGCTGTATCTCTAAAACACACACACACACACAAGATGAGAGGGCTCAGTGGTTAGAGCGCGAATTTACGCACCCGAAGGTTCGTGGTTCGAACCCGACTACCACCTCTCGACTTCTCCTGTCTAGGCCTGAGTATCCCAGCCCTCGTGCTTCCTTCGGGTGGCATGGCAGCTAGGCACCGAAAAGGCGGCTACAGCTGAACGATACATTCATACAGGACGAAAGCATAGTCTCAAAACGCTAAGAAGTGCTCATTTCTTTCACAATTTACTCTCCGTGTGTCCGATGATCAAGAAGCGATGACTCGAGGAATATATGGCGCAGAAAATACACTCAGAGGCACAGCTGAACTCGCCTTGCTAGACTGGATCCCACCGAACAGTCGTCTTTGAGCCGTTAGGTTATGCAGCCCAATGGCTCCCAACATAAAAATGGTGCCTGTTCGCATATGCCTCATTGGACTGCAGTTCTGACGCCGAGGATGGTTTCCATCGAGATTTATCGGGGTTGTTCATCGAGCGAGAAGCGCTGACAATGTGATCCTAGCGGGCAATATAAATGCCCAAGTCGACCCTCTGAGCTTCCTGGAATTACATTTGGGTGGTCGATTCGGAGTCGATGCTCGTCGCACAGACAACGGAGAGCGAGTCATCCATCTTTGTGCTGAGAACCAACATTTTCGGCCAGTAGGAACTTTCCGCATAAACGTTCGCATCGCGTAACCTGGCGGTCTCCAAATGCAAATCAACCGTGGATTCAGTCAGGTCACGTGGTCATCAGTCACCAGTGGAGAGCCACAATTCAATACTACCGTTCCATCTTCTGGGGAACACAAACCGATTCCGATCATGTCCTGGCAGTTCGCTTCCATTCAGGTCTTCGCAAGTCGGTAAAAAGCATACCAATCCAAAGTCTACGAAGAACTACCAGTTCAATAGTATCGGCGAGATAGCCCAGCGGTTAGAGCGCGAATTTACGAACCGGAAGGTCCGTGGTTTGAACCCGACCTCTGTCTCTCGAATTCCCCTGTCTAGGCTTGGGCAACCTGGCGGTATTCCAGCCCTCGTGCTTCCTTCTGGCGGCATGGCACTTAGGCTCCGAAAGGTTACTACACCTAAGCAGTTTTCAACAGCATCGACTTGAGATAGCCCAACTACTCCCTACGGTAATCCAAAATTGTACTCATAGGGACGACGCTGATGAAGCAAAGGGAGTGTAAAACGAGCTGTGCTAGCGGCGTTCAAGACTCTCTCCGACACGATGGGATGACCGCACGGCATCACCGAGATCCCTATTCCTGGTTGATGCCAAGAACTATGTACCAGCAGGCAACGAGTACGACGGCATATGCAAATCCCTAGAAAGCCAAACAGCGGATAGCCTAAGACCGAGAGCTCTGGTGGAGAGCTATGGAGAAGGCTTTTGCTAGCGGAAACAGCCATGCCTTATACCAACTGATACGATCGACTGGCCCTAAGAAAACAATGGTTGGTGAAACGATAAATGAATAAGGCGAGTCAGTAGTTCACTAACGAAAGCGTCGACTGGAAAGATCAGCCGAACACTTTGAAGAACAGCTTAGCTGGCCCCCTGAAACACAGCCTCTAGATATAGTGCATACGGGGGAATGGAATGCAAACCTAAACCGCTCGTCGGGAGAAGTGAGATACCAAATATCAATATTGAAATACGAGAAGGTACCAGGACTGCACGGTCTGTATCGAGCCATCTACAAAGCAGGCGGAGAATTCTTGAAGATCGTTCGGCGGTAACACCCCTTTGGTGCCTACCTGCTATGCCACCCGAGGGAAGCACTAGGTTTGGGATACTGCCAGATTGCCTAGAAATGATGATTCCAGATGGAGAGGTTGGATTCGAACCCCCAACCTTCCGGTCAGTAAACCAGCGCTCCAAACACTAAGCCACCACGTAACACTCCCCATGGATGACCCATTTAACAGACTGTTGGTGCGATATCGGGCGAACAGTGTCTGAAAAATGGAGCACGGAAAAAATAAAAATCGTTCAGATGTAGCGTCCTTTCGGTGCCTAGCTGCCATGCCACCCGAAGGAAGCACGAGGGCTGGGATACTGCTAGGTTGCCCAAGCCTAGACAGGGGAAGTCGAGTGGCGGAGGTCGGGTTCGAACCACGGACCTTCCGGTCAGTAAATGCGCGCTCTAACCACTTGAGCCATCTCGCACGGAAACTATTATTGATCTTCAGAAAGAGTACGCGGACGCTGTGTGAAAGCCTCCGTGGCATTAGCCTGGTAGCTGTGGCATCGCAGGTAATCCTTGATCTTATCCTTCGAAGTCCGACAGAGCCGTGGAAACCAAGCCGGACTCCGTCGTGGAAGAGGATGCATCGGGTACATTTTCACCCTCCAACAGATTTTAGAGTAGCGACACTGCTTCCAACACGGGAGGACATGAAATCACATGAAATCTGCCTTCGATTCTGTGGACCGCTAGGCCCTTTGACAGTGTCGGTGGCAGCTACAACCACTGTACGACAAGTACGCTGTTCTTACAGCTGACAATGATGATGATGATAAATTCCTGTTCCTCCTTCAGGGGCTGTACACCAAATCCCTCGGACTTGTGGAGGTTTACGGGAATCTCTCACCTGAGTTCGCCACATCCAGTGGTGTCAGGCAAGGGTATCCTCTTTCAGATTCTCTCTGTATCTTCGTCTTTATGATACGGGTATGGAAGACTCACTACCAGCCTCTGATGTCCGTGTGGTCGAAATGCTCCTTGGGCGTTCACATATCGAGTATGCAGATGGCATAACTTTTCTTGGATCTGACACAGTGGTATTGTAAACAATATTAAATATTCTAAATAATTCTACCTCACGGTTTGGCATGCGCTTCACACCTGCAGGGTGTAAAGTGCAACTGCAAGACTGGGTGGGCTAGAACCCTAACCTCATTTTTGCGCATGAGTCATTTAAGGTAGTAGACAAATTTGCTCAGCTGAGCAGCTATATAAGTCCCTACGGTCTTGCCAAAGATGACATTCCCATCCGGATTAGGACGACCGTGAACCTGCATCAAGTGTGACAGCAGCTTATCTACCGAGGGTCGAGTTTACAATGTTGCAGTGTGCTCCAGAAACGGCCAGAAACCTGGTCGTTGAGCTCTGAGGTCATCAAAAGACTCGGTGCTTGATTATTGATGTCTGCGAGGCATTGCCCGAGTCGGGTGGGAACACTGGATCAGCAATGCTGAAGTACGTCGAATGGTTTTCGAAAGAGATAACTCACCCAGGATAGATGAACTGATCACATTGCGCAGGTTGCGACGGCTCGGCCACGTGCGTCGTGTTCCAGCCAACCGACTTCCTCGAAGGGCCCCTTTCGCACAATAATGTGAAGGGTGGAAACGAGCCAGGAGAGGTGGAGCAGTGAATTGGCAGCGAAGTATGAAAGCAATTATCAGAAAACTCAGATGCGCTGGTCATTGCCGTTTCCATGGATGGCGACCTCGAGACGGGACACACCAATCGTTAGAGATATTGCCAGATGTGACCTACTTGAGCGCTCACTGGCGCCGTGCACAGCTCCCCTCCAAGTCTTCCGAATGAAAATTCACTGGCAATTACACATCAGTTATATGCGCTATACCACAAGATCGCAGCTATCTAGCACACCTCCCCAAATCAGCGGTGAACGAAACTGTGGCAGCTATAACCACTATGCGGTCAGTACGCGATTTTTATGGCCGACGATGATAACTCAAAATCGGCGACAAATTGAGCCACCTTGTCGAATTTGGGCCACATCGCACCGTGAACATCTACATCGCCATTGACGACAAGCACGGTCCAATCATGTCCATTTGTTTGAACAAGGACTTATAGTGGAAAGTGGTAAATGTTACCAAGTGAAGGAACTGATAATGAACGCCTGACCAATTCGTTGTGGTGCGGTCAACAGGAAGACCACCTGGAAGAAATCGGCGACGATAGAAATCATCCGCTTCTATCGCGGACATCCTAGTGTCAATCAATGGCACTGACTTCATTGAGCAGTTCGGTCCCTGGTCAACCAATGTCAACAAGTTACGTTAGTCTCCTGCCCCAAACCTCGCTATCCTTCGAGGCTGTCAGCTGATTCTAATGATCGACTGCCTGCGGACCCATTCAGAAGTTTTCACGGATTCATGTAACGTTCCCTGATAAGTGCAGCACACTTCTCTCCATCAAATTCGATCACTGAAGGTGTCCGATCGCAGTGTTCCAACTCGGTGGGTTATGCCGGCTATGAAAGCCATCTTTTCAACATATTCCGAGGGCATTGTGTAGAGCGTCGAGGAAGAGGCGGTGTTCAGAGAAGACATACATAGGGAGCTCCAGGGCGATGAATGTTCAAGACCAGTAGTTGGCGGACATGACCCCCAGAGTCACGGATTTCCCCTATTCGTGCAAGTTTGCTTCAATTAAGAGCCCAGTGAAACAAACAAATCAACGGATCGAATGGCCGTTGAATATTTTTGCACTACACTAGCCTCCGCTCCATGCTGGTTGGAAAATACATGGTAGTAATCTAGAACAGCAACTTAAAGTGCGGGTGGGTGACCGATGTAGCCGCGGTAGGCTTCATAGTCTCTCTGGTACGATTGCGCGCACCCATCGCAACGGGTGTATTTAGGTGAACCCCAGTCGATGCCTTTCGCTGCCGGTCATTAAGGTACTGATACGGACAGACAATCATTTACAGCGGCAGCATATGTTACCTTCTTTCACTCGCTGAACTGTTCACTATTCGTCGTTCTCCCCGGCCATGAAGAGGAGGGAGCAGGAATTCACTTATCCGTGAAAATGACCGCGGTCCGACCCGCAAATCGAGCCACATTGGACACCGAGTGATATCGAGAGGCCGCTGAATTACATCTCAACTGCTGACTAAATTCAGAATAGATCCGCGTGTCACATCCGATTTTCCGGAATTTGCCCGGCAACCTCTCCATATGTTCGAAAATGTCAGAATTCTGCGGGAACACTGTCACAATGAAAAATTCAAGAACGGGGAAAAGCTGATGACGACAAGTGAAGCATACATCCAGCCGATGACTTTGAAAGCTTCGAAACTTCATTCACAACAAATAGACTAACAACTGAGAAAACTACGAATGCCACTCCATAAAAAGCACACTGTTCCACCATCTGGCCCATTTCCCTCAATTCAGCTACGGAGCCTACCACTATTATTAGAATTGCCGCAACATGTCGAAGCGCGCTTAGCAGTTGCGCACCTAAGTGGATAGATCAACCACGCGTGCAGAAAATACAACAGCCCATCAAATTTTATGAGCGGATATTCAGGCAGACACCATCGTCTTACCAATAACTCAGCTCAGTAAAATCCAGTAGATAGGGCGATACACGGTCACGGAACCATGCTTTTATTGTGCTTTCGATTTCGACTGGCGCTACGCATGTCACATGCATATAATTTGATCATACTTTTGCCTTTTATGATCAAATTATATGTATGTGCCCAAGTTGACATTTGTTCTCTTTTGTGTTATGAATAGCTAAATTTTGTGATAAATATCGATATAAGTTTAATTTTTACATGTGAGTTTTATTAAATTTTTCGCAAATGATCAAGCATCTCATTATTCAGCAGTTCAGATTTTTACCTCATTTGACCTTGAGATTGCATACTATATAAGCGAGGCAGTAAGGTCGGTCTTCGTGTGTAACCGTCGCAATGGCTCAGTCTTGGGTGACGACAGCTGGATTCCAACCCGATGAGCTGGTTTGCATTGCTAAGTACTCCGAGCGCGCTGAGCGTTATGATGATATGGCTGCAGCAATGAAGCTGTACACGGAAGTGATCGGCAAGGATGGGAAAGAGCTTGGCAATGAGGAGCGGAACCTTCTTTCTGTTGCGTACAAAAATGTGGTTGGCGCGAGACGTTCCGCGTGGCGAATCATCTCTGGTATGATCAAGCCCGATCTACCAGAGGAAAAACTGAAGTCGACGAAGGAGTACCGCGCTAGGATGGTGGAAGAACTGAATCAGATTTGCAAGGAGGTCCTGGTAAGTTCATGGTTGCACTCAGCATTGTCTTTTAAAGGATCTCCTGAACAAATACCTCACTCCCCACGCCTCCTCAGATGAAAGCAAGGTCTTTTATAAGAAGATGGAAGGCGATTACTATCGTTACTTGTCGGAAGTCGCGGGGCCGGAGGACCGTGATCGCGTTGTCGGTAGCTCCCTTGAGGCCTATGAGAAAGCGATGGAAATTGCAAAGCAGCTGCATCCAACTCACCCCATTCGCCTCGGATTGGCTTTGAACTTCTCCGTCTTCCACTATGAGATCAAAAACGCCCCAAGTGAGGCTTGCCGCCTCGCCCAGACAGCATTCGATGACGCTCTGGCCGAGTTGGATTCGCTACATGAAGATTCCTACAAAGATAGTACTTTAATAATGCAACTCCTCCGGGACAACCTGACGGTATGTTGCTCTTCCATCCAATCATTTACTGTTTGTAGCTGTGGAACACCGACCAAGCTGACAACGAGGAGGCCGACGCTGGCGATAACTAATCTTGTACTTTTACTGAACATAATATACCAGAGTTGTTCTCATGGGTCTCTTCTAAACCCCCTGGATGGTTCTCTTGAATACCGTCTATCCCATCATTATTAGCCCTCAGAACTGCGGCGTTTTCGTAAACCGGTTGTTTGGATTGTAGTCTATTTCGAGTCCGAATCGCAGCCAACCGACCTGGGTTCGTGTCCGCGTGTGGGGGGGATCCGTCGGGTGCCCCAAGTTACACCAACCGTTTGCCTAGGAGAACTCGGAAGTGAATAAGGTTTGTGGCTGGCTACTGTCAGCTGCTGGGTTAGGCCGCAAACAAGACAGTTCATTTGGGTAGGCTTTCCTTTATAGCAGCTTCCCAGTGAGGCGATTTAGTGCATAATGGGGAGGTGGTTCTTGTTGCAGTCAAACGTCAGGATGCCAATAAAACACGGTGACCGCGAATGATTCGGGGCGGCTTTTTGGTTAGTGCTATCAGTGCTACTGCGGGAAATGAGGCCAGTCATCCGCCGTCGGTGTTGTGCCGCACGGCAATTCCTATATTGGTGACCCTTGCTGAGCATTTGGTTGCGACCAAATCACCTCGCGCCTATTATCATTTTCGAAGACCATGGTCACAAACAAATGCTGAATGCGAAGGGGTAACAAGAAAGAAGTCTCATTGTAGTTCATGCCACCATCCTTGCCAGTCAGATGAGATGAATCACATCCTGTGTAAACATTTTGATATGGAAACACTCATCTAAAGACCAACAACCGAAGAAAGGACAAACAATGTTGAGCGCCCTTCAAGGCGCGGTAAGCGCTAGCACAATCGAGATTCGCACATCAGGCACGAAGTGTAATACTGGGTCTGGTGTGAGGTTAAGTTACAAAAATGTACATTCAACGCCATGTGCCACGCATAAAAGTGCCATAAATACGCAGAGAACCCACGATGGCAAGCAGACAAGTCGCTGACTGCGACTTGGGAAGTCCCAGTCCAATAACAGTCTTAGCGGATTGAGGAAAGCAGATCCCTCGATAAGAGGTGATTATTGGTTGGTGGACCAAAAAGTCGACATCACAACCGATTGCATGTAGGGCCGAGTGAGAACCGCTAGTACAGCCGTCAGCTGGGACTACCGGTGAGACCAAAATTGATGACTAGGGATGGCTACCGTTCCTGTGAGGTAGACGGTGCAAGCGACTGGCTTTCATCTCAGAAACAATTGGTGAAAATCCAAGTCCGAACTAACTGAAACGTACATGAGTAGCGAGGGAGTCTTTCGAAAGCGGAAGTGTAATGGCTGACTGGAGGCACTGAGCCAGTCGGCAATTTCGCTAACGTGCTTTTAATGTTGTTTCTTCTGCATCCTGGAGTCTATTCGGACTTTGTGCTACTTCGTTTGCTGTTAAAGCAAAACTATGTGCTTTATCTTAGCCATGTAGGGTTTTACGTACAGAAGAACTCTAAATATATCAAGCCGTTCTTGCAAACAAAATTAAGTGCATGACGATTCTTCGCGGACCACTAAAACGATTTCATGTCATTCATTTGTGCCAACCACTTTCTGATACATGCATCTCTTCTGAAGAGGCGAACGGGGGAGAGATAGTCGGATACCAATACTTTCGTCAAATTGGTATCTCGCACTACATAGGTGGAACGTTGCACCCCAATGCTCAGCATCTCAGTCTGAGCAGAAACCTTCCTTCCTTTGCTTAGACCTTGAGTCTGCTTATTCTGTACAACGTTTTGTACCATCAGAACCATCCACTGGAGAGTTTAGACACCTAAAGGGATACTTGGGGTTCTGGAACCTTCCAACCAAGCCGGACGGTGTGCAGGAAACTCCTCTCTGCCCTCCTGCGGCAAAGATCCACAAGGATACCCAGACGGCATACCTTGTTATTATAGGTCTAAGCCAGTTATTTGCAAACCACAAGGGTGTAGCTGGCTTTGCTCCCATTTAGGGGGTCATTTCGCAGACGTCTCTTCTAGAGGGGTTTTCCAGACCAGCGCATTACAACCTGATGATGTTTCCGGCCAATAGTGATATGGATTTGAGAAACCATCCGCCAACCAATCAACTGAACGTTTCACTGAAGACAACTTACATTTCGATGACCCAATTAGGGACATCCTGTTTAATCAATACTGCAAAGCATGACCGGCTGACCTCAGGCGTCGGACGGCCAATAAGATAGTGAACCAATCACCGGTGAGCATCACTGAACATCCAATACAGCTTGCCAAGAGCATTGAATACTGCTGTTTGTTACCTAATAAAAACCTGTTGTTTGCACGTAAGTCCTTTTTATCGCTTTCCACGACCACAGGGGTATGAGTCACCTGCGGACCAAAGAAATGTTGGGTCGCATGTCGTCCGGTACTATGATTACTGGTCGCACTCATTATCATAAACCGTTGAGTCATCACATTTTTTTGGCCAAACTCTAAAGTCCGATTGCTGTGGGCCACACTTTGGTCTGTGCAGCAAAAGTGTCTGGTGATGAAGTAAAGGCTGTCTAGTTGGGTGCAATGGGAACTCGTTTTCAGAGACCTGAGGACACCAGGAGATGAAGGTGCTACTAAACTGGACGCCGTTAGGACTCAAAATTCAGTGGGCTGATATCGGTGAAGTGTTTCGCCGTTGTTTGCACGATTGCCATAGCTCGGAAAGAAGCAAGCATATGTACTGGATCTTGCATAACTTGAACACTACACTGAAATATCCTACACCTAGACTGGAGATCTCGTGTCAGATCACGAAGTCTTCAGTTTCGTACCATTTGATTTATTCTATTGTCACCAACTATGCAGTGTATTGGAGTATTTGTTCACCAGGAATCAAATCTGCCATTGTGGCAGTGCGCAGACGAATTACACAACTAGACGAAGGAGTGAAGGACAAATCGACTCGGAAGAGTTTCTGTGCGAACAGATGTGATCCGTCTATAGAGAACAGTCAAATTGGACTCCAACAATAGTGATATTCTTTGTGGTTTCTACGATTTGATGCCTGCCAGGTTGACAGTCGTGTGGGAACTCAGCAATATAGTGTGGGACTCAGGATCTGGCTATTACTGTATGTTTAGGCCTGTCAGTCAATAAGTTGTATCACCAGCTAAGCCCACAGTAGTGTATGGTGCGAAAAACGTCCGTATGTAGTGCTTAGAGTACCTCAGATGATAAGACAAACCAGAAAAATTTGCCCCCAAGATGGTCGTAGAAACTTACATTTCTTGGATGTCAAGGCTGAAATTTAGGATCTGTTCAATAAATACTCTATCTTGACCATCAGGATAACAAGAAAAATCTCTCGAAATGTCTAGTACCTACATAGACATGGTAGTCCTAGCATTGAATTACGGTTCTGGATGCAAAACGTAACGGTTTCAAAATAGGCTCCAATAGATCGTTCCAACCGGGACTCCAAGGTGAATAATTTAATCAATGGAATACAGTAAGGCAACAGGTTGTTGTACGAATTGCAGACGTAGGCTATACTGAACTACTCCTAACAAAGGTACGAATTAACTCGGATCTATGATAACCGTCGCTGGCCTCGCCAATGAGCTGTGCTCTGAATCACTCTCCTTGACAGTACGGCTCAGCTGACCATGCTTTCAAGCAGCAGAGTGACATGTTTTGAACCACCGGTTGTGACTGGAGCAACACGCAAAAACAATCATCACAGGTGACATCGTCAGAGGAATCGCCTTTGGAGTACTGCGTACGACCGAAGGTATCAAACTGGGCGGTTAAGTAACGGCTACTTCTTAGATTGCGAAGGAGGCTTGGGCATTGACAATTGTTCTGATATATTTATTAGCGCCCATAATAGGACGTTTTCCAAACCTAACCTTCTTTATGGAGCCCAAATTGCTTAATTAACCAGGCAGTTAAATTCTTGACTGTTCCCAAGGCACAATTGTTTATATTTTACTATTATTTCACCCGAAAAATGGCATTGGGTAGCTATGGAAGGTCATTCGACAACTGCTAACTGGAACAAGAGCTGCTTCCCCCAGGGAGGCCCGAACTTGCAATCTCATCTCTCTTTGCGCATTAAGAGTTACCACACCTATTCCTATCGACAACCAAAATTTACAGTGAAACCGTTTGTCAAACAGTTAGCTGAGAATTCTCATCGCACATGAAAATAGGGTAACTGACCACAACTCAAGTGTGGCTCACAGTAGACATTTTATACAACATGAGTTCACTCTATACCACATTGTTCCCCTCTTCCCCTGGGTGTGTTCACGAGGGTAGACACGACGGTTCTGTGTCACATTTAAACCATCCCACACTTGAGAATGCTGCTCAACAACGTGGATGGTCCGTAATTCACGGTAGTCAATGCTATATGGTCACACACTAGCCGTGTGGGGTCAAATTTACTGCAGACGTTTCCACCATGGACATCGCGAGCACTTCATTCACGCCGTTTGTCGTTCACGGTTCGAGAAGCTTGACACTCACTCTGCCATTCACCTAAGGACAACTGTGAGAGGTCTGAGTAACTAAGCTTAATCAGGGTGACCATGGATTTCCGACCTATGCTGTATTGATTTTCTCGCTGCTCACTCACTCACCGCGCGATAAACTTCAAATACGCAGTTCGCCCACATCATGTCAGTAATTCTTGCTTCTTTTGTGGATGAAGCGAGCCTTCTGGTCGTAGTGGTTGAGTACTTCCATCGAGGAAATCAAAGTACCGAAATGAGAAAACAAGGATTCTATCGCAAAAAGGATCTGATATTGACAGCCTGGTTGAAAATATTCATCCCATCTGAAATCTGAGCTATCGGTGCTGATCGCTCGCGTTTGTTCGAAACATCTACATGTTGATTGTATCAACCCAGTGGTAATGACAAACAAAAATCCGTCAACTGGCGCTAAAGCATGTCATAAACGACAGGTTCAGCTGGATTCTGTCACGTCTGGCGTTACAAGCAAATCAGTGTGTAAATGAGTGTAGTTCACGAATTCTGTCTAATACGAGTTCAGGTAGAACATCAGGTTAGCGGGAACTCGCGGCCTGCACCTGATAATGAACCCAGATAAAGGCGAAAAAGGTCGTAGGTTGTCGAATATTTGTCGCCAACCCCATGAGTAGTATGTCCATTCTCGACCCTTTCAAATTTCCTGGTTACCAGTTGCTGGAGGAGACCGCAAAGTGACGTTTAATAATTTGTCATCTTCACAGTACCGCAGCCAAGACCGTGGAAATGTAGGGACATAGCTGATCTGTCCCAGCTATAATAGCAATACATTCTCCCAACTTCTTTTGATGCAATGTGCGCCATCGACCAGCTGGAGAGAAAAACAGAAGAACATGCAAACTAAGCCACAGACTAGTATGTGCTGAGCACCCTACTCTCATTACATTTGCTCTGTCGCTTGAGTTCTAATTTTAGACTACGAATTACCCATATTTAAGCTATATCAACACCTTTTTGTCTTTTTATGCATTAGTGTCTTTCCAGCTCCACTCGCCTGGTCGGCAAATGGGATCTGGTTGCTTCAGAGAAAAAAAAACTTCGATTGTTAACTCAGTGCCGCGATATAAAAGCAAGCTTTTTCGAATATGCATTCTGGTGAAAAATTGTGCCACTTCTTTCGGTAGCTTCGGTCCCTCGGTGGTCACTGAGCGTTTATGCGATAGCAATTCTTTCCAGGGGCATAGCTTGATGGATGAGAAAAGGTTGTTAGCCTTTTTGAGTTAAACCAACTAACCAATAATAGTTTACAAGCTCCTTAGCGAAGAGACGTTGAACAAAATAATCGCTCAGCTGTAGCACCCTTCTGGTGCCTAGCTGCCATGCCACCCGGAGGAAGCATGAGGACTGGGATACTGTCAGGTTGCCCAAACCTAGACAGGGGAAGTCGAAAGGCAAAGGTTGGGGTCGAACCATGGACCTTCCGGTCGGTAAATTCGCGCGTTAACCACTTGAGCCGTCGCGTCTAAATGAAGCTGAAAAGCTTAAAAGCACTGCACAGTGGTTTCATCCTTACTGAGAATCACCGACACTTAGCGTACGACGAAACTGAAGGGAATCGCAGGATCAGCTAACAAGCACGGATGTCTTTCGATAGATTTGTCGACAAGTGATTGTGGTACACTGCATGACTTGCCACAAACCTAAAAATGTACTATAACGGACTATAAATCAACCTCGGATGCAGACTACCTAGAATTAGGCCATACAATCACTCTAACAACGAAATCATTCTTCTCGAACCTTCCAGAGACGGCTGATGAAATCTTGAAGCAATCTTCATGGCTTTTGTAAAAAACTACCGCTTCCATTAACGATATAGCATTGCGGTTTTCTGGCGTATTTCTCTTATACGTCACTCGGTTAACCACTGCGCGTTTCTGGTCAATATGGGGAAGGCACCTCAGCTCTGAATGGCAGTCGTCGGTATATACAACCACCGGTTCAGGAACCCTAGACGGAGCCCCGTTCTATTCAGCTGGGCAGCCGGTGAAACAGCCGAAAAACAGTTGAGGGATCCTCGGATGGGTACGTCGCTCAAAATGCGCTGGTTAAACCAATGAGGACGTTAAACGGGTTCTTCCCAAGTGACTTAGTGTATCAAAATCGAATCACAGTTCAAAGTTTTTTCAGGTTGTGTGCTTTCGGTGTTCTCTTGCCTTAGATCAAGAGGTGAATGTTATTTGACACTTGATTGCAAGGCACTTTGAATATATCGAAGTTACCTAGTTTCACAGGTCAATGTGACGGTCAATTCAGGCCAAACTCTTACTTCGGTTTGTCGGTTCCGTCTTTCCGGAACAAAGGTCAAATGACTAATTAACCCTGGTCACGACTGGAGATCGGCAGATCACACCCCACTCCCGTTGGGTGGTCTAAACTGCAATTTCATCTCGTTGAAGTCATCATGTGGAACTCCTGACTTTTTCACAACCATTAGGTTGTAATTTCAGACACATCACACGGACTCAGTGCTAGCGAATGTACACTCGTTTGCAAACTAAATTGGTTCTTTCGAGATACTCACCTGAAACCCAGCTGAATCTCTCACTTATGATGTTCTCAGGCAACTGAATGTGCTGCACCAGGCCGCCTCATGTTTCAGTCGCTACGATATTTGAAATATCGCGATACATATATATCTTTGTAATGTACTACTCATAAGGTTGCTGAAACGAGTGATTCAGCTGGGTCCCAGGTGAGTCTCTCGAAAGAACCAAATTAGTTTGCAAATGAGTGTATATTCGCTAATTTCGTGCAATTTGGTTTCAAGTAGAACATAAGGTTGACGGAAACCCGGGGACTGCGCCTACCTGATGAGCCCTAAGAAGGGCGAAACCGGTCGTGGGCTGTCGATGGATTTTCAGCAACCTTATGAGAAGTACAAGACTCAGTGCTAGTTTAAATGGTTCGACTAAGTAGGCTAGTACAAGAGTCTAGGAATAACACGACCACTGTGAATGATCTGTAGAAGCATAAGAAAACCTGGAAACTATTTCTAAGTTACCAAAGCAGAATGAATAAATTCGATGAGTCTAATCAATTTAGGAACGTTTGGAATCCAGTCGGAAGTAATTATTTCATTAAGATATGGAAGATGACCGTCAGATGTGTTGCCTTGCTGTTGACGTAATGACTCCATCGGACCAAACGATTAGGTCACAAGTTTTGTTGTGATTTCATGCGGACCAGGAGCCAGACAGCATGATCTTTTACCAACAGTGGAATAAACAATCATTTCTTATCCGTATCTTCAGTGTGAGTTCAACCTATGTAAATAAAATGGTTTGTTTGATTGGTATAACAACACTAAGTTGACATGCATTCTGGCTGTAAGAAATGATTCTGTCCTCCTGAATGGTGATGTAGTGTGCTCGGTTATTGGTTCAACACCGCCGGACTATATATGATTCTAGAGGCCGGATGTTTTCTTGGGTTCGGTTACAGAAACGTCACCTGGCGTTCAGTGTTCTGAAGACTCTCAATATCGATAGCGCTGATAATTGCGGGTCCTACTTGTTGAATTAAGTGGAACAATCACTTCAAACAATCTTGGACCGTCCCATCATGTTGAACCACCGCAATTGAACAAAACACGAAGCCTGTCACTCCCCATCAGCATCGTCTCATTGTACTTGAACAATTGGAATCTCCGTCTACAACAGCAATGCGTACACATTGCGCAATTATTTTCGTTAGAGGGTAGATTTCGTGGAGGCGTTGTTGACTGAAAGTTCCATCTGCATCTACTTATGTTATCAGATGGAAAGGAATTCTCGACTTAATGGAGCAATAGATTGCTGACGGTCTGAGTGCTGTGTTCAATCCATAAGGCGAGTAAACACTTTGTTTGTACGAGTGAAGGTAAGGGACCGAGAATCAGTCATGACAGTCCGATAGTCTTGGAGACTTAGTGGGTGTCCACACTGAGAACTATTTTGGTGCATTCACGCTACTCGACCAACTTAGTTGAGATGAATTAATACATGTTTAGTGCCTCCGCTATGTCCAGCCCTGGTACACGCTTTCTATCTACATGGATGTTAGCTTATTGATCATCAGCGTAATGCTTATGCAGTTGTCGGATGAATTACTTTCATACTTTACGGAATATGTGTCACCGCTTGAAGAAGCGAGCATGTATTCTCTTGTTTTGTTCTGCTTTGGCTGGTCACCCAGACAGATCGTAGTCGCGCAGTTTAAATAGAGACGTCAAAATCATGATTCGACCTGAGCGTCCTCCACGTTGACTAAGTGACGTCACAGTTACTGGGTTTTCGTTCGCGGCTTTCAGACTTGAAAATTCGCATGCATCCAGCGTACACTGGTGGACGAGCGGTAACAATCTCGCCTCGCATATCAGATGTACGGAGTTCAAATCCCTGATATGCACTTATGATGAGCTCTACTAAGAGCGGAACTCGAGTCCAACGTTTCTTCCCTTCTGCTTTGAACTCATCAGAACAACTGCACCGTGACAAGTGGAAGGTTGTTCAAACGAGAATCATGTGAGTGTGCATTCTACGAATCTCACAAACACCAACAACTAAAACGGTCTTATTTGTCTAGCATAGCGGGTTAACATGAAACATCAGCTCGGATTCACGCAGCTGGACTCACAAGCTGTAACCTTCACCCAGTCTTACCCATAACTGGCAAGCAAAAAACGAATGGCATTGCTTATTATCACCAAAAAGGCGGAGTAAAACTAACAATGAGCTGGGTGGAAAATGATTTCAATGGAACATGTCTTATCCTAAAAAGTGTATATGATAATGATGCGAAACAAGCCGTGTTACAAATGGTATAGAAAAGTTTATCGCTTGAACGACAATGATCGTGTGAAACTGTCCCATTATCGCATACAAGCAATAGAGCTTGCACGAAGCTGGCCCTTACGATATCTCTTAGCTCGGACATACACACAGTCGGCTAGAACAGTGAGCGAACGTCAGTCTGGTTAACACCGATAATCAACGGTCAAGACTGATAAGACCGTTGTATGTTTGGCCAGTCACGTGAAGCAGATAAGTGATTGTCCGGGTGAAACTCAATGGCCGTACAAAAAAGCTTGTGTGTGTGATGCATGTGCTTAAACATACGTAGCTTCTGTGATAAGAAGGCTAATTTCCACAAACATTAGTAAAACGTCGGATGTACGTAAAAATGACTGAGGAAAACAAAACCGTTTACCTTACATCTCTGACTCACCTGACTTGTGAACGGTATGTGCTCAAATACGCGTTTTGGCAGCCGTCTCTCCAGTTGTAGGTGTTTGTGGAATTTGTAGAATTCACCTCATAGAACTCATCTCATTGTCTTTTGAACAATTGTCCTCCTATACCGGCTACATTATTCTGGTCGGTCCACACAGAAAGGACTCGCCAGAATGGAAGTGATACACTACTCATAAGGTTGGTGTAAATTCTTCGACAGTCCATGACCGGTTTCGTTCTTCTTGGGGCTCACCAAGTAGACACAGTCCCCGATTTTGGTCAAATTTCTGTTCCAATTGAACTCGAATTACAAGAAATTAGTGAAATACACTCATTTTCAAGCCAATTTGTTTTTTCGGGAGACTCACCTGAAATCCAGCTGAATCTCCTGTTTATGACGTTTCTAAGCAACTGAATGTGCTGCCTCATTTCAGTTGGTACGATATTCAAAAAATCGCGACACATGTATGGACGTAATACACTAGTCATAGCGACAAGAGGACGACTATTACAAAGAAGGTAAAAGGGGATATGACTTTCTTCTTCGTTCGACCGAAGTACATGTTGCTATTGGAGCAGACAAATTAATAAACCTGCACTAAGGCAGTAGCTTGTCCTTTGACTCCTCTTGATATAGGGATAACTGGTGAAAACTGTTTTAAGCGTTCGGTGTAAGCTATTCCGGAAGATGTCTCAGAATTTTTATATTCATTATCTCAGAAGTCACGTCCTTTTTGAAAAAAGGAGCGCGGATGCAGCAAATTGGAGTTTTCTTGCCGGTCTCGGTTTGATTTGTTTCTGAGTAGCCATTTTATAGGAAGACAATCCTTGAAATGTTTACTCTTTCCGTCAACCACTAGTATGCCGAGAAAATTTATACTGCCCAATCTGACAAGTGACGAACAAGTGCTGGCTTATTTTGAGGGGACTAAGCTGCAGAAATGTGTGTACTGACTTGTCCATGTCGGTTCACGCTACACCGGACGTTGTGTCACCCTGTATTCTATTCTTGTCAACAATACGTCAAGAGAGGGGGCTGCTAATCTTGCAGCATGTCCATCTAAAAAAAACTGCATGAAAACGTGCAGAAGAGAGACATCACACACCATAAAACTATCGCCACTACTTAGACGGCGTTACATTCCACGGAATGTACTGTCTAAAGATAGTGTTTCCCTATAAAAAATTTACTAGTGACCCGGAATGTTTTGTGTGTGCCTTGTCTGACCATGGGAGTTTGGACTGATCCTCGTAAACTGGACAACCAGTCAGCTACTGGTGAAAGGAGGAAATTCGTTCGCTGAAAATTGGTCTATCGGCAAACACGAACTAAGCAGTTACAAGTTATTGGACAGGAAAGTAAGCATATCATCTGCGCACAGTCTTTAAAAAATGAACATTCTCACGCGTCCTCTTGACCTTTCCTGGATATTCATTAACCATTGCACAATGGTAAACGAACGGTGCGAAGTGATTCCACACTTTTCTCACTAAACTTCACTTTCCATCAGATGCGGGATGGAGCTTGGCCACTAATCACAGACTACTCACATAGTTCATCAGTAGCACCTATCGCCATACCAGTAATGCAGTGAGTGGTGCAATATGACATCTATTTTGTGAATTTTAGGAAGGCCATTTACGAATGAATAAGTAGTATTTTGGGCATGGGTTATTTGAAGGCCACTTTCATTTAGTCCGTCTCTCGATCGACCCAGTACTACTACCCAGTACTACGCTGCTTTTACCAAAATTCGGCAGTTCTCGTTCCAATAAGAAGTGATTTCAAATAAATTTCGTTTTCGTCTGTTTTCTACTAGGGTACTGGGAAGATGGGGCTCGAAGTGTCAAGAAGTGGACATGCGAAGTTTGTTTGGAATTCTTATTTACTGGAATATCCAATACATTTTTGAGTATAGTAACCAGCGTTGTATAGATTTAAGGGCGCAGGGCTCCCAGAAACAACGGAACCGGTGTTGTTATCATGTGTTAGCGTGCTAAAGTCAGGTTGGATGTTCCTGGAGGTATGAACGAAGAATAAAGGGATACACCTTACAGACGACGGATAGCACCATCCAACAGTTGACCACTAACTCCGGTAGGATGAGTAAAACACGCAGCTTTCGCACACTTTAAGTCAGAGGTAACAATTTTAGAGATATCCGACTTGTTACTTTTGGTCACTGTTTTCGTGGCCCCCCCCCCCGAAGACGAAGAAGAGAAGAACCCGTCAGGTAACCAAAAAGAACTGTCAGAGGCAACCAGCTTGTACCGATTTGCGTGTATTCATAAATCAAGAGTTTTAAGTGTACATTCTAGGTTTTACCAGATTGCAAATTTCGGATCGATAAGCAAGCATCTCGTAAGTGTAAAAAGAAATCATCAACACTTCACAAAAATTTGTTCACTCCATGATGAAACGGTAGGTATTTTTTTACCTATGACTAGTAGTCGTATTCCTGAAAGCATCCGGATACAAAAGCCATGCACTGAATACCGGTTTTCGAGTAATAAATATTACACTTTAAAAAAAAGCACCTAAATGGCGAATAAACCCGAGGACCCAGAATCAAAACATGTTCTGGTCGTCATTGTCTGCGCTTTGTAGCCTCAGGTCACGCACGTGCCTCGTGTGAATTGGGCGTGAAAATGGCCGAACGTTCGATAAGGCACTGGGTCGAGTGAGTTCTATGACAGTGTGAATCACCATCACGACCCCATCCATTAACTGTGCCGGCCCATGGTCATCAAACCTGTGCGGAAAAAACCGGACCAACCGATAAAGTCGGTGGGGCATAGGGCCAGGAACATGGTTCGTAGCTATGTGCGTCATTCGAACAGACGGTAGTAGGAAAGACAGGAAGCCCTATTGATTTCCAATGATGGTTGATGTGTCAAGACAAACATGATTTAACCAACGTAACCGATACTCCGTTAACTGACTTCATATCTCTGATACTGTCGAACAAACTGGAGTAAAACCAGTGCGGGAGGTCCCGAAATCCACTACTAAATCCATGAGGTAGCTTGGCACGACATTTTCAAACATTATTCTGCTGAAGTATGACAGCCGGTCCATCAGGCGCTTTGAAAGGTGGTTCCTGTGCTAACTGGCCTGACAACCCTAGCCAAATATAATGGTAGACGCTCCCACCTTACGCCCATATGTTGCACGTTTGAGTGATATCACGCCGCTCAAATTCCCGTCCGGTCACCAGGGCAATCTATCACTTCACCTTGATTGAAGATCACTCATTCAAAATGGTGTCAGTAGCCTGTCTTTCCGATTCAAGCCATTAACTATCCACCAGACGGCATCTAAAGTTTGTCTTACTCATCATGACAAGAGGTTATGATGACTGAGAATCTTCTTACCACCTTGACCGCCATAATAATCAGTCTATCAGCCTGTTTCGGGGCGATTCACAGAGCAGGTTCTGTCAATTGGTTAACAGCCTTCCCTTCTGTCAATGAAATTATGTGATCGGAGACTCATTCTTATTCAGGAAACTTTTCATACTTGTCTAACATCTACTTCTCAGCATAAAACTTATGGAATGCCTTTTACAGTTTTAGTCTCGAACATGTTATTTGCAGTGAACACTGGAGGTACACAAAGAAGTAGACAGACAATCAAAAACTGACCACTTTGGTTATTTTGCCTGCTAGTACTGTCGTTTTCCAACTCGGAACGATCTTCCTGAGTAAAAAGTAAATAGCTCACAGTCAGCGATCCGCAGAACAGTCCTTGGGTCAAAGGGTGCTGGCATCAGGACATGAATGATGCAAAAAAACTGAGTGCGAAACTCCATAGTTAAATAACTGCTGATTTTACTGAAGGCATGAGCTGCGTAATCCTCAAGATCTTTGTGTCTTGCCGACTTCTAGCTGATTGATTTCCATCCGAATGGTTATGATAGGACAACTGAAAGCCAAAACAGTTCTCCTGTTATGGTTATGAATAACAAGAATTTTATTGATGAGACAGGATACTGCGGTGCCCGTTACTCCGCCAACTAAAGGGTAAGTGAACAGACTGCAACAACATTGCATCAGCTTGACCGATGCGGTAAGCTCTTAAAACACACCTTAACAGGACGTAATAAGCTGAACTTGTTATTTTATTATAACGTCAATGAAGGATGGTCACACTCGATACCCTGTCCCTTCGGTCTTACCGAGATTCAATCGGTAATATGATAAGCCCCTATAAGAGACAGATACGCATTATTGATCAGCTCTGTCGAGTCCATTCCCCCCATCGGAATAAACGCGTTAAGACACTGCAATGTGTTCATATCTGCTAGATATGGCTACCTACCCAACAAACCTGGCAACTACCAGTGAAAGGAAGAAAGCCGTTTGCCGCGAAGTCGTTTACACCAACTAAGCAGTTACAAGCTATTGAACAGGAAAGTAAACGTCTCCTATGCACATAGTCTTTGAAAGCTGAACATTCTCTTTATTGGATATTCATTGACTATTACACCATTGTAAACGAGCACTGCAAAGCAGTTCTACAAGTTCCTCAATAAACTTCACCTTCAATTGGACGTGGGGTGGAGCTTCGAGAAGAACACAGACTACTCGCATGTCTCACCAGTAGCATACGCTGTTCCACTAGGACCTCTAAGTAATATGATAAAATATTCATCAGACGAGACCTAATAGGATGCTATCACCATCACATCAACCGCAAAAGTAATCAAGCTCTATCATGAATACAGCAGATCATGACCGGATTATGAGCGGCTCAAAGTAGTGTACGTGTCCTTTATGATAATCTTGGCCGTAACGGCATGCTCTCGTGTGCGTTGGTGCGACCAACCTCTTGTTAGGCAGAAAAACAGGTTAAACTTGGTCGCATTGACCCTGATGATCAACCTATATTTGGCTCCTCACTGCATAAGTCTCAAAACACGCATCTTTCTCAGTCATTTATTATCGTCTGACATATAGGACGTAAGTTCTTCAGTGTGAACATGCAGGGTTGTCAAACACATATCTTTGATAAACTGGGCATCAAGTCGCAGGTGTGGTGTGGACCGAGTGACTGTGAATCTCTCGATCTAACCAACGATGTCTATTCTGCGTCATTCAGCGGACAATTTTCGGGCTCCACTTCGTTCTGGAACCCAATTCCAGTACCCCGAACTGTTACACACCAAACAGTGGTATGTCGTCACACTCCAGTTAGCATAGCAACCACCTTTCAAAGCGCCTGACGGACCGGCTGTCGTACTTCAGTAGAATACTGCTGGAAACAGTCGTGCCAAGCTACCTCATGGATTTAGTGGTGCAACTGACCGCCTCGGAACCTCCCGCACTGGTCTTTACTCCAGTTTATCCGGTTGTATCAGAGATATGAATTCAGTTAACGGGGTATCGGTTACGTTGGTTACTTCATGGTTGTCTTGACACATCAACCGCGATTGGAAATCAATGGGGCTTCCTGTCTTTCCTACTACCGTCTGTTCGAATGACGCACATAGCTACGAACCATGTTCCTGGCCTTATGCAGCACCGACGTTATCGGTTGTTCCGTTTTTTTCCGCACAGGTTTGACGACCGTGGGCCGGCACAGTTAATGGATGGGGTCGTGATGGTGAGTCACACTGTCATGGAACTCACTCGACCCAATGCCTTATCGAACGTTCGGCCATTTTCACGCCCAATTCACACGAGGCACGTGCGTGACCTGACGCTCCCAAGCTCAGACCATGACAGTCATTCCGTGTCGTGATTCGAATTTGCAGCATGCAGCAGAAACTAACCACTAACCAGCATTATTTTCCAGAATTCCCATCCATCCAGTTTCACTGGTTTCTGGTTCTTATCCCGACTGATTTGTGTGTCTTCTACCCACTGAAATTCCGCTCATTTCAAGTGATATTGTGCTCGTATGTGGAGCATATCTCGTCAGTGTTTAATAATCAGGGCGGGATATTGCAGTTTTGACCATTAGGCATCGCGCATTCCATTGCAGTCACCTTACTGAATATACAGTGACCGGAAATTCAGTAGATGAAATCCTGCTGCGTGATGTCTTCAGAGGTGAACGTTCTTCATTAAAGGACGGTAGAAGGATGCTATCCACATTGCCGGTTCACACACTACATTCAATGGGAGTTTAAAGCCGATGCTTGCCTATTGTGTTCGTAGGCGGCTATGCCACTCTAGATTTCGCTTCGTTCTGAGACCTACTCGGAGTTATTGTTCTGAAGCTTACGGTAACCTCAAGGTTGAAGATTAACAGCCGTTAGACGATATCCCTGTTGCTAAATCAGCTCCCAGGAACTCAGGTGACAAAGATCAAGCAGAATTCACCCAACTGGTACGTTAACGAAATGAGCAGATGGACCACCGAAGTACCTGATTCTTCAAATTCTTCATCTGGGCAGACTATGACATTATCTTAGCCTCTCCGAAAGCACTGTATTCAGATATCTGTTTCCGAAATTCGTAGAAAAGATGTTTTCACTGGTGTGCTATACCATGCTGACCTTTGCATATTATTAATAGAGTACATATCTACAGTATTCTGCTCGCAGAGAAGCATAAGCCTAGAACCAGCTACCGTTCTCTCGAATGTCGTTTGGATGATCTTTTCACACTTACTCACGATGTTCGGTCATAAATCCTGAATTACTATTGGTCTGTTACAGTAGTTATTCCGCATCAGGAAGATTAAAGGAAACAGTCCATGGGACTTCTTTTTAACCAAAGCATTAGTTTTGGAATGTTTTTAGAATGTCTTAGGATGTTCTTTTCGATTTGTACACATTTCTGAACTGTTGTGGCAACGTTCCATCCCCTTGAAGCCAAACAGCTTTGAGTCCACTGGATTCGACGGGTTATAAACTTGTCTGACTTTGCAGCGTGTGCTTGTATTTTAAAACCACCAGAAGTGTCAGTCAGTACTTATTGGTTATATTCATCATCATCATCATCATCATCATCATCATCATCATCATCATCATCATCATCATCATCATCATCATCATCATCATCATCATCATCATCATCGTCAGCTGTAATAACCTCGTACTTGCCGTACATTGGTTGTAACTGTCACAATTTCGTTCACCGATGATTCGGAGAGGTGGGTTTGTTAGCCGCGCGTTGAAGGCGGGAGCTGATAAATTAGTGCGTAAATACAACACTGTCAATGGACTGTTAAATTTGGGAGCCATGGAAAAGGAGCTATGAATCGAAGGCACTAGCTTGAATGCACGAGCGCCATTGGGGGCGCGACTGGGCCTTGTCTGACAATGTCTCCAACCATTGTCATGGCTTGTCTTGGGGTCCCAATCCAGGAAGTCCGCAGTGACCAGCTCAGCTGAGTTTGCTAGTAATGGCTTTAAAGCTTCGGTGTCAAGTCATTGTTTGACCGCCTCTGGCTCTCTTCCACCCTTCACGTGCGTTCACCAAAGAGCACTTCGAGGAAGTAGCAGCACGTAGCCAGGCCAGAGCAACCAATGCAGTGTGATCAGTTCATCTATCTAGCGAGAGTTATTTATTCCTAATACTATTCATGTACTTCAGCATTGCTGATCCGGTGTTCCCACCAGATTTGGGCAATGCTCCGAAGACATCGATGGTCAAACACTGGAAGTATTTTGACGTCCTCGGCGCGCAGAAGTCAGGTTTCTGATCCATACAGTAATGTGGAGCGGATCGCAGCATTGTAAACTCGACCCTTGACAAAAAAGCTGATGTCACGTCTATGCCACGTGTAACAGATTCACAAAAGCTGCTCTGGCCTTCCCAATTCGGAGGGAAATATCATCTTTCGCGAGACCACCGGGACTGATACAGCTACCCAGGTAAACAAATTTGTCTACCACTTTAATCGGTTCATCCGCAAGCATGAGGCTAGGGTTCGAGCCCATCCAGTCTTGCAGTAGCACTTCACACTTTTCAGGTGTGAAGCGCGTGCCAATCATATTATCCTGACGATGCGATACATTCGGTGCCGGAATACCCAACTCAACGTTGCCTAACACGAGACTAGGTGAAATGACGTGGCTTGTACCTGACAAAAGACCCAGTTGTGCAAACACTGTTATACAGATTTAGGCAGAGCCGTTCTGTTAAGAGAATAGGAAATGCTTCTCTGTGCTCTGAGAACCGCTGCGGAATGCCTTCCAACTTTCCTGGTGATCTCACTACAGTTGTTGTAGTTGGTACAGGTTAACATAATGTCACATTCAACTTTTCCGCGTGATCTTGGAGTGTATGTTTTTGGCTCTTCATCTCTTGGAAGAATCCCGCATATTCTATTTGATTTTCCAAACTGCTTTGTGCGAGACATCACACAGTAGGAATGCGTTGTCTATGTTGCCTACCATGCCGGTGGGTCGATAGTCCTCCGGAAAATGTCACTAGCCACACCACATGAACAGTCGCAGTGAACCAACCTTCAGCTTCATTTTCATCGTAACCGCGCTACCTAAACGGCATCTTTGTTTGTACCCAGTGATCCAGTCTAGATAGAACCGGCTAATCATGGATGTTCAAGGCCGTCATAAGTGTCTCTCAATCTTTCAGTGCAAACAAATCTAGCTAAGCCTGTAATGTACTACTCATAGGGTTGCTGAAAATCCGTCGATAGTCCACGACCGGTTTCGCCCTTTTTGGGGCTCATCAGGTGGGCGCAACATATTCAGTCGCCTGTAAACATTAAAACCGACAGATCCAGCTGAGTTCCGGGTGAGTCTCTCTCTCTAAAAACCAAATTTGTTTGCAAATGAATGTATTTCGCTAAGATGACGCTTTATTTGCAACAATATCTCTGGAGCCCGTTTTCAACCACCCAGTGTTGGGAGCAGTTCGTACTTTTAAAATCAAAGCGGACGTGGCTCACCATACGACTGGTTGAGATTCTGTGCTGTAGCAGGTTCTCAGGTACCATTGAACGCAGTGGCTGTACACGAGCCAAAACCATCATGTTCACATTCTTTTTGAGCCGACGTGACGCATCGTCACTGGTTGACAGACGCTGACGGGCCGCTACCACGGGAGCGACCGCATGAGAGCATCCTGCAACGACGGTCCTTGTTCGAGGCCTGTGACGGGATCTCAGATTGAGCATGCCCCAAAATCATGCTGTGATGCGGTGGAACAGCCAATCCATTCGGTAAAACCGCTCTGAGGAAACTGACCTAACAGATCATATATGTACAGTCAAATTCGTTGGGTCGTGACCGTTATCTGCAGCGAAATAACGGAAGTGTTGCCGTAGTTACAAGCACGGACTATTACCGAGTCGGGCCAGACTTTCGTCGACCACTATATCTGGAACCGACAGGCAGTTCACTTCACTGCCGTTTATTGAAAGCCATTGGGAATATGGTGTCTCCCATGTTGGCTCACTCCCGCCTAATCCACACTCGGACGACTGGATGAAGTGAACCTTAGCAATTTAACAATGTTGCCGCAACACAGCCATTGCGTACTATTCTTCGTAAATATATATTTTTTTTCAGGATTCACAACCTTCACTGTAGTCTCAGTCTTGCTGGAAACGCTAGCCTGGCTGGAGCAGACTGATAACCGACCTGGAGCACTGCTGTGATTACTCACAAAAGGAAAAGTATATGACTGTGCAATCGCACTCATCAAACTATACGAAATCAATGCATCTGAAGAGTACTCAAGTATCCTTCGTAAAATCAGAACGTTCAGTAGGTGGCTAGCCCAGATAAAACGAAACAAGAAAACATGTGAATACCGGGTTAGGCGACAACAGGTACAGCGAAAGGTCGAAGCAACCGATCATTTGATTTCTGGATCGATAATTTACCGACCTGCCTGTGTGAACACAAGCGACCAATGCGCACACCGAGCATCCATGCTGCGAAAGACACTGGCAATGAGCATGCATACTTAATTTCAGTCAGATCGTCTTAGTAGCGCAGTGTAATCCTAGTTGGCAAGGGGAACGTGCATCAGATGAGGATTATGTCCTACCACTATTAACGCGACCCCGAAACCCTCACAACAGTGACAAATTAGCCACGCAGTAGTACCGATTCGAAGGATGACGGTCGAGAGGCCGTCTTCCAGAAACATGGGAGCAAGAGGCCGATCAATTTCGGATAAAATGTGTTTTCGGAAGCGATTCGCAACCCAGAATGTAGAAAAGATGTCTTCACAACTGCACCTTATTGGTCGTCAAAATGTCAGCGTATAGTATAGTACGGAGTGGATATACACATTCTCGTGTCCTCATCGACCTTTGAAAACTTAGACTCCATTGTTACCGAATTTATACAGAATCAAGGATAGTAGATATTCTTTTTGGAATTCTGAACTGGGTGTTAAAAGACATACGTCCACTTGACCAGTGTTACATGTTACTTTGGCGTTTTACAGGATGATCCACATGGTTAGTCTTGTGGCAACTAAAGAATAACGACCACAGACTTCTTGTATTTCTTAATTAGGCAATACATGCTCCATTGTAAATAGTATCTACCGATCCGTCGGCAGTAACGAGGCTAGTCAACGCGTCTCGAAAAGTTGAATCCTTTTCCTGCCTCTTACTTTGAACTTTAGCCGTTGATATGATGGCTTTGATCAACAGTAAGATAGGAATCCTGGTGTATCCATATAAGCTGGATTAGTCTATTGCGTTTCAAGTCGTGTGCTCACTTGAGTAAACAAAAAAACTGATGTGCAAACTGAGGTCACTTTCGAGAATAATCAACCGTACCAAGATCTTGTCATCAGCCGTATGTGGGTAGTGACGGGGATTTCAGACGCGTTTATATTTGCGTACGAATACGTGCTTATTGGCTTGTCGCAGCATGCGCTTCGAAGTAGAGCACAAACTACTCATGAGTAGCTCAAACTATGAGTAGATGGAAGTGAAATTTCCATGCAGTGCACATCCTAAGGATGCAGACGAGGTAAAAGTTAATACAGAAGGATGAACTTACATGGCAACCTACTTTTGACAAATTAGATCAGTGTGTTGTCCTCTAATCTCATAGCATGCAACAGTAAAAAACCATTCTAACAGGTCGGCGAAAGGCAAAACACTCATTTCTTGTGATCACATTTCCACCAGCTAATATCAGCTCCACACATGCACAACAGGGTCTTGGAACACACATGCTCAGAGTTGAATCATTACTTTTGCCTCTCCTTAGAATGGATGAAATTTGAGCACCATCATGACAACATAGTTTAGAATGGACACCAGAATGATACTTCATCTTTCTCTATGAACTTTAACCCAGGTGCATGCATCACTGCACTGGTTATGATAATTGATAGTCATAATATAACTCAGACGGGGTATGAACTAATAACAGTTTCTATGCAGTACTAACTTCCGAAATAGCCGAAGTTGTCTGGCCACATCATACCCTCAAACGGCGTACCGGCCACAGACTCAAATGGATCACATTGCCATTAGCTAACGATGGTGCGGATCAACAACTGACTACCCGTCGTTTTGGAACACATCTGTGGATTCCGACCACGCACTCATCCGGAGTCGCTTCTCCCTAGATTTTCCGGGGCCGTTTAAGGTGCGGACAAATGGCTTGACAACTGAAAGACTGACAGATCCGGATGTCAGACGAAATTACCAGATTCGTCCTCTAAAGTCTCTTCCAAATGCGCCACCAGCAGATGTGAACTCATACTGGGACGAGATTGCCACCTCTTTGCATAGTGCTGTGAATTTCGCCTGTGGCACGACCCAACCAGGTGCACCCAAGCACTGAATATCAAACCGAACGGTGGTACTGATTAAATCTCAGAAATATCCCAGCAGGTCCCGGACATAACCCGGTGCGAAGAATTATCAGACGTAGCGTAAAAGTGAGCGTGCGATCCGACCGTGAAGTATGGTGGACACAAAAAGCCAAAGAAATGGAAGAGGCCCAGAAAGCCGATAATACCCGATGATTATTTCAGTTGATTCGTGCGACCGGACCCCGGAAACCACCTGTGAGTGAAACCATCAAGCATCAGAATGGAACGACCATCTCGAATAAAGAAGAAAGACTCGACCGGTGGGCTAAATACTTTGAACAACAACTGTCGTCGCCACCAACTGGCAATCATCTGGTGCCACAGGTGAAGCAGAACCCTGGGCGGTGAATGTGGAACCACCTACGGCCTCGGAGGTTTATGACTGCATATGTTCTTTCAAATGCCACCGAGCTCCTGGTCCAGATGACCTTCCAACCGCATTGTTGAAAGACGCGGGTAAAGTCCCCAGTCAACGCCTGTTTGATCTGTTTGCTCGCATTTGGGAAAAAGAGTCTGCCTCAGACAATTGGGGAGAGTCGGATAGTGCCCATCTTCAAAAAAGGAGCGCGTAGCGAGTGTGGCAGACCAGGGGGATCAGCTTGACCACGGTTGTAACGAGACTGTTTGAGTCAACTGTGCTTCGTCATCTCACGTTGGCTCGCGAGATACTGACTCGAGAGCAGCAAGCGGGATTCCGACCTGGCGGGGGTTGCGTTGACCAAATCTTCACACTGCGTCAGGTGCTAGAGCAACTCTATGCGCATAAGCGACCAATAATTCTAGTGTTCCTATATTTCCAAGGCGCATTTGACTCGGTTGATCGGTCTGTTCTTCTTGACACGCTTGCGCACCAAGCAATACCCAGGATGTTCGTAAACCTAATACGGCCATTGGAGAGTCTCCAAAACCCTTGTGTTCAAATAGCCTGTGAAGAAAACCTTGTTGATCTGGAGTACGCAGACGACATCCTTCTCTACTTCGAAGAGGAGGACAAGGCACAGGTGTTTTTGGACGAACTGACCGAAGTCATACCTCCCTCTGGTATGTACTTTGTGCCCACAAAGTGCAAGGTCATGCTGCTGGACGTGCAGCCACTGAACACTCCACTTACAATCAAGGGGGAATCACTCGAAGTTGAGGACGTTTTACGTAGTTTGGAACTTGCCTTAGTTTTGACTGTAGCGTGACAGATGAGAGAAATGCACAAATCTACAAGGCTCGGGTCGTCCTCATTGATTTGAGACACATATGGCGTCAAAGTGGTATGTCCTTGAATCTCAGTAGACTTGTGTATCAAGCCATAGTGTGGGCTGTTTTGTTGTATGGCTGTGATACTTGGCCTTTTCAAGCAGCGGAACTGAAACGTCTCAGGTGTTCGACAATGGTTGTCTCAGGACCATAGCTCGTGTGGTTTGGTGTCAGCGTATCCTTAACGAGGCAATTAGAAGGCGACTTTTCAGTTGTTGAACGTGTACTTCCATTGAAGAATGTGTTCAGAACCAGAAGATGCGTTGGTTGGGATGTGTATTGCGTATGCCTAGCCATCATTCGCCGAAAGGAGTGCCGTTTTCCACGCATAAGCAGAGAGGTGGCAGAGGGTTATGAAGGACATTGCGAAGCGTTTGGATGCTGTCGGTGATGATGATGATGATGATGATGATGATGACGACGACGAAGATGATGATGATGATGATGATGGTGATGATGATGGCGAGGATGATGATAATGATGGCGATGATGATGATGATAATGATGATGACGACGACGAAGATGATGATGATGATGATGATGGTGATGATGATGATGATGATTAATTCCATGAAACCCATGATCAACAACCTTGGTAACATTCCTACTGAATACTGAAAATCAGTTCACTGGTTATGGACAAGCGCTAAAAATGTGGTTGTAAAATACCTAGCCGACAACCCCAACACAGGAGGTAGAAATAAACCGAAGAGCATGAATTGTTTGTTTTCAGTAGCTTCATACTTTTGACGAAACTACGAAATGCATGGATTTGAGCGACAGAATTTAACCTCTTTGTAGTTGATATAAACCACGGTGTTCTGCGCTGCACGATCTTCACGATTGGGTCTGTTGAGTGAGACCGTTAATAGGGTAACCTTTGAGTGGATAGTCCTTTTTTAACCTGTACTCCAGGTGATTTGAGCCATATGCGAAGCGGATATGGATCCGAACCAAATACCCTCAAGCGCTCGTTCGCGATTTCAACATAGGGGCGTGCACTGGCTTCACTGTTACACAAAACCACATGATTTGCACCATTTCCTTAGAGTCAATTGTCAATCAGGCCACCCACTCACTAAACTGTCACATGTAAAGGACCCTCATGTCTGACGGTACAAGTCACTGAACCTTTTTGACATATGTCTTTGTGATTGTATGCAAATTACTTGAACGATTTGTTGAATCTTTCTGTTCGCTGTCATCGCTTTCAGAGAAGCCCGGTGACTCGGGGATTAGCATCAAATGACTGCATGTTCTGTCTTTCATCTCACCTTATCTGACCACATGCCTACTACTGAAAACCTATCAGCTAATGACAATGAGCTTAATTTATCTCCTCAGACTGTTTGCTTGTAGTCCACGAAACAGTAGACGGTTTTCTAATTGTGACCTATTTCCAAAATACGTGACTAGTGATGGTGTCACTGGAGATTTCTGTGATTTACTCCAATCTCGGACACAGCAGCAGTTCGGAAAGAGGATCCAGTCTCGTCAAAACACTACCACCACCACAACAGCAACATAAACAGCAACAACAAGAACTAAAATAGCAACAACGACACCACCACCAACAGCAGCAACGACAACAGAAACAACGACAGCAGAAACAACGACAACAACAGCAACAGCTGCAACGTCAAGAACAAAAATAGCAACAGAAATAGAAACAATAACAACAACAGCAACGGTAACAGCAGCACCACCACCACCAACAACAACAGCGACAACAACAAGAACAAAAATAGTAACAGAAACAGAAAAAACAACAACAGAAGCAAGAACAGCAACATCAGTAGCAACAACGACAACAGCAACAGCAGCAACGAGAGTAATAACAACAGCAGCAACAGCGACAAAAACAGGAACAAAAGAAGCACCAGAAACAGAAACATCAGCAGCAACGGCAGCAACAACAAGAGCAAAAATAGCAGCGACAGCGATAACAACAAGAACAAAAATAGCAACAGCAACAACAAGCACTCATCAACCTCATGTTCATGCAGTTTGCTAAACCAATGTAAGCCATCGAAGTAAGTCAGAAGACTCAGGTCAGTTCCTCTTGGTGAGAGATTAGGCTTTCCTTTGCTTGACTTCTAGATCCGGCAGACTTTCAGAACTAGCTCTGGTCATTTGTGATGAGTACCGGAACCTCGTTCACGTGAGAATAGCTGATGCATGATGAACTGCATCTTTCCAGAGCAAAAATGTGCCAGGCAATATGGACACACTGATAACCAACTGAGTCTTATTCAGAGGTGAAATGGACTTTACCGAATCGGAATAGACACATCTTGGTTCACGATGCAGGACTCCCCAGTACACGTCCACCAGCGATCCATATGCATGATATCTATAAGTTCATCATTGGAACTTCGAAATACCATTCTTCTAACCAGTTATCACCAAAACTGCGATTAGGCCCATAGAAGTGGTTTTTGCAAGCACAAAACTTTCAATATAAGACGGAGAACATATAGGCGGAGAACATCTCAGAACTCATCAAACAGAATGGCTGGATGTACATTATTATAAAAGTGTTCGAAAATATATTTATAAGTATTTTGCCATCTTACAGAAAGCTAGAGACTTTCTTTGAATTGTGCAGGTGTGATAGGCTAACGCACAGGTTTTGAAGATAAAATCTCCATAGTGAATCACGCACAGCTGATGCCCTTCGAAGGTAACCTCGCCTTGCGTATCGGTTGTTTGTTTATCTAGGTGAACCAATCCATTATCCTGGTAAGTTACGCTTAGCTAGTTGAAATGTGGTCACTATATGCATGCATTGCATAGTACTGTTTCGAAATGAGAGGAGGGGGGTCCATTTGAATTTTCGAGGCACGTCGAATAGCATCGTTGCCGTTTAAAACCGACGAGAATAATGAGCCGACGTCTTACAGTTGAAGATAATATCGATAATCATTGGTGTGTTCGTCGAGCTGGGCAAACCAATCGTTGCAAAACCGCTCGATATACAGGTTTTCTGCCACAAAACGCCAACAGAGGCGCTGCTACCAAAATAACTAACCTCCATTCAAGCAAAGTCGCAACAGGTAGTTATCACTACTTGCTCCAAAGATACGGCTTTATTTCGGGGCCTGTCGAGATTCAAAGACTAGAAGATAGCGCAAAATTAGTCACGTGTGGAATTCATTCGTTCCTACAAGGCAAGTTATTCTGCGAGGACGCTTAGATCCTTGCGTGAGCGTGTATATGAGCGTTACCAACCATCCGACAGCAGCCGTTCCAAGCCGTTTACTTCAATCTTCCTTCTATGAACATCAATTAGACATTCCCATTGATTCATTATTTCATGATGTTACTCCGCAGGTATCGCGTGTTATGGGGGGTAGAATTTGTTGTTATAAGACCGCACAAAGCGGCTACGTGGCGCAAGCCCTGTTCACCTTAACGGGAGCGTGACATGCTTCTAACAAGTATCCACATCATTTTTGGGTAGGTGTCAAAATTCGTGAGCCATATGTCATTTTACCATTCTGTCCATTTGCGCCATTCTCTTGAGCCTTATTCAGCCAGCTGAAGAACTGATGGAGACCAGCCAGTAACTATCATTTTCCGAGTCAAAATCACCCAAATGAAGGGCACAACATCCTGGATCCAAGATTGTAAAGTTTACTCATAACATAAACGATTAGTCTGATGATTATGTCTTGCATCTGGACTAAGAACTTGTGCTTGCTCTTTGTGACTTCTTGTACGTTCGACAGTCAGTAAATAATAATAATAATAATAATGATAACCAAGATCATAATAATCGTCATCATCATCGGCATCATCGTCAACATCATCGTCATCATCATCATCGTCATCATCATCATCATCGTCATCGCCATCAAAATATAGCTGGTTCCGAAATTGTGAGGTAAACTGCAACGCCAATGCTTTACTGAGGTGTGTTTGGCCACGCAATTGTCCTACTTGCGTGTTACTCCCTATATTCTCACATTAATTCATAAACGCAAAAATTCCGAAATCACTGAAAGTCCATTTGAGCAGACGACCACAAATTCCGCTTAGAACCGAATCACTAACCTCAGCGAACAAGCTAACGAGCAGCACCAGCTGTTTGTTTGCACTTTAGTCAGCTTTATATTCACTTGACTAAGGTGCAGTTCGCCTATTTTTGAAACATTCATTTAATTGTCTATCCGATAGAAGTTGAAGTTGATAGAGTTGCATTCCTAGCTTCACCTGGCTAGTAAATTATATGGTTTTTCGACTGTGAAGCGGGGGACACAAGCCTTGTTGCGAGGATAAACTCTTTCCAGCCGTGGGGTTCACGAAGGCACCATACCCTCCAGTCTATTGGAACCAGCAGAACAGTTTTAGTTGTCAAAACTGCTTAACTAGCGTAAAAGAGGTTCATCTACCGAGTTGATGGCACCAACGAGTAACAGGTGGACCGGAATAATCGAATTCCAACCATCTGACGCTAAAAACCCGGTTGTATATTCGCACGTGACCACCTGATACCGCTTGTGCAAACATGGAATGTAGAGTTAAATCATTTTGCATTAAAGCAGTTTAGGCGGTAAGTCGTACAGTAAGCATGAATGCTTTTAGGTCACTAAACCGGGATCAGTTATGACCTGTAGTTGGTTGGCCAAGGTATTGTCCATGCTTTCACGTGGCATTTTGACGACACAAAGTTGGTCAAACGTCAATAGTCTGTGAAATTGGATGTATTGTATAATGACCCTAAAACAATTTGGTGGTGCCTCATATATCACACTGAATGCTTCTTCTGGATTGGCCCGGTGAATTTTATCGATCAGAGCTGTAGTCACATTAGTCGCGTGTTTCGTTTGTCCGGTACCATTACGTGAGGGTCTGTGTTCAGTTTTTCTTTGAGACGGATGCCGAGTCTTCTGGGTCTTCTAGGACATTCGAAAACAAATGAATACCATGAAAGAGTCATTAATCGGATTGGTATTGAACGTTCCTCTGAATTTGTTAGTTTCCGTTCGACTGCTTCTGAATAGTGGTAAAATGTCGATGAGTAACTCAGAGAGTGATGGTGAATGTGAGAGTTGACAACTTGTGGTAGAGATTTAGTGTAGCCAAGTTATAATGAAAAGCTGAGAAGCACTGTACAGACGTTTCATCCTCGCTGGGAATCATCAACAGTGCGCACCTCACGAAATTTCGGAGAGTTACGAACCCGCGACCTTTCGACCTGGGTTGGTTCAGAATCACCAAGTTAGTAATCGGCGGATGGCTACCAGTTGTAGATTAACTCGGTCGGCCAGGAGCAGCTGCTCAGAAGTGTGATTAACTCACACTTAGACAGGACATAGCACCACTCACTCCTCAATCACGGAAGCAACACCATCATCGTCTTCGCGTAACTGTTCAGTGTGTTGACACCTGCCAGTCGGGTACATGCTGTGGGTGTTTTTCCTGTTTGTTCTGGCTACTCATGAGTAGCGTGATTTTCCGCCTATTTACTATATCGCCGTTTTACTTCTCTGTTCTTCGTTCCACGGAATTTCGCTCCCCCCTAAGTTTGCGTCTCTGGTTATTAATTTTGAGGTTTTCGTCGTCTTTCTTCTTCCGCTTTCAATTTCTCGTCAACTACACCTATTTTTGAGTGCTTTCTCCGATGGAAAATTGGGCCACTTAGAGATAAAATATTTCCCTCTTGGATGGCAGATAAGCTAGCTACTTACTGCGCCAGCGGAAAAAGCCGAAGAGTCTTATTTTTGTATTACGTTTGTATTGCACCACACCTGATAATATTTTTGGGAGTTCGTTTTAAGCGTTTTTGATTTTTTCATTCCTATCAGCAGTTGCTTTGTCTTGCACTTCTCCAAAGACTGCAGGTATATTTAATTAGTGTCAGATTCACCTGATACCTGATTTCCCAGATACTTCCCATTTCCCTTTGATTCTAAATTATTCCCCGTAGGTATTGACTGCTTCCCGTGCCGTTATCCCTATATACTGCCTATTTAAACTGCTTGACCTTCAGTATCCATACATTTGTATGTCATTTTGTACCTGCTGCCTTATTCCCTCTTTTTCTTCTCCTACCAGTTGCGCTATTGATGATTGTACATTCGCTTAATCCATAATGTTTAGTAACCCGTTTGTCCGTAGAACCAGTTTTCAACAAAGCACCCACTGCTCTCGTCCGTCTGTTCCTTATGTCCGGTACTTACTGACTATCAGCCGCGTATGGTTCGAGAGCTGACATCTGAGTAACACAGCGGTTGGTAGGTCAGCCAGGGTAACAGCTTCTCAGTCTTTGCACACTGTCTTGCCACTTTTCTTGAAGATGCTTAGTAAAATTGAGGTCCTCCAGTCGGTTGCAGATTTGTTCCAATTAGAGAGAGAGAGCAAATGTTTACAATGGGTTGACGACAGTTCGGACCCAGTAGTGTGTAGAATCAGTAATTTATGGTCTGCCAAGTGATTCTGTTTTCATGTCAGTAAATTAACCTCTCCTGCTTCATTCAAAAGTGAAAATTTTATTCTTGGCAAGTGCCACAGAAAAAAATACAGCACAGAATGGACAAGCAAAGAGTAGGTCCTTGTTATCGAATAATTTGAGTTTTCACTCTGAACTTACACAACGAAGACAACGAATGTGAATTAAGGCCTGTACACATTGAAGCTAAATCACTGGACTCTACGTGTTTAAGTGAGTTGCCTGATTGGGCTTGTTTTCCGATGCTTCTTGAGAAAGGAAACGTTTGCTCCTGTGCGCTAATGTATAGTGACAAAGATGGGGAAGGGAAAAAAGTCCTGTTCGTTAGTTTGCTTGTGGCTTGCAGTGAAAACTTAGCGACAGGTCGGTGAGGCATGAAGACGGAGCGATCATGAAATTTTTGTATGCTCGTTATTCGTTTGAACAAAGACACTGTGCACCAGCACTTCCCAATGTCTTACGTGTGCCAATTGATTGGAGGTTCCTTTATTGGAAAAAGACCCCTTGTATGTAAGGAGGTGTATATGTCTTTGAGAAAGGATTACACAGAAGTTCTCACTGCGTCACAATTTTAGTGAACCACTGTGTTTGGTGGAACCATCATGTGAATTGGACTGCCGTACATCAGTAAATGATCACGCTTCTCGTCGAGAGCATCTGGGGGGGGGGGGTTGAATCTGCTCTGTTGTATGAAATATAGGGCGTATTATCTCATCTTTGTATCCTATTGGACAGAAGCTGACCAGGTTCAGGGGATTCAGCAGTTCAGATACAGTTTTCCTGTGAATCTCTATTTCGTGCAGCACAAGGCCACTTTTTTCGCCAAGGAATTCGAATGATACTTTTACGGTTGTTTCTTATCCTACACCAGAAGAGCACAAAAACCCAGTTGCGTTTCGAATATTTTTTTACCTTTACGTGTTCACTTTGAGAATGGTAATCGAAAACGGTGTTCAACTATTTCTCGGGACTGTTCGTTGCAGCTATTAGTGACAATTTGCTAACCATGCCTACTCAAAACAAGAGCAGCGTATGCATTCATGAAAGAATTCTTCGTGACTGGAGAACATACACTCATTTGCAAACTAATTCGGTTTTTCGAGAGACTCACCTGGAACCCAGCTGAATCTCTCGTTTGTGATGCTTTCAGAGAATTGAATGTGCTGCACCAGGCCGCCTCATGTTTCAGTCGCTATGATATTCGAGATATCGCGATACATTTATATCTTTGTAATGTACTACTCATAAGGTCGATGGATTTTCAGCAACCTTATGAGTAGTACATTACAAAAATTCTTCATGACGTTTTGAGCCTCGTCCTGTTACTCAAAAATAATATTTCAGATCATATTGGATAGGTTCGATCTTGTCAATACACCGGCATCTTGCGATGAAACGGATGTCTTCATCCTAATAGACTGTTGCCTCTCCGCTGAGGGTCGGAAGATGAATGACGGGTGCGTTTGTCTCACCTGCACTCACGAATTATGCCTACATAAGCGCTGGAATAAAACAGACGGCATTGCAGTTTTTCATGTTAGCTTAATCGCATTGTTCTTCCATACGTCATTTATGTCGATGGTCATCACGAAAAATCTATTGTGTTGTGGCAATTCCATTGGTTTCAGACAGCAACAGCAAATGCAAGTTGTCTCTCCACAGTCCGTTACGGTGGGAGAGACAAAAACAACGCCATTTATCACACTGGATGCCGATGTGACCTGTTTGGAAAAGTGAAAAAGGTTTGCAGAATTTAATTCTGTCCCTCTACTTCAAAGTTTGAAAAGTGGTGATGCAGCTTACGGGTGGAATCTCTTGTTTGGGTATCGGGATCCGATAAATCCGAAAGACGGGGTTGACAACCAGTAATTTTTTTACGAGTTTATATTTGCAGCGTGCTGAAGCTTGCTTGCACTTTACTTATTAATTTTCGACCCACAATTTGAGCTCCTAGAACCCTTCTTCACCGAAACTTCATTTTGTTTAGACTGAATGAGGTAGTTTTTCGTTCAGTGGGCAGAATATTCCGAAAAAACTAAAAAATCTGGAGGTTAAAAAGTACTACTTTAGATGACGGGCGAATAAACTCTAGAGAGAAATACACTCATTTGCAAATCAATTTGGTTTTCACGAGAGACTCAACTCTCGTTTATGATATTCTACGGCTGAATGTGCTACACACAGGCTGTCTCATGCTTCATAAAGGAAACTACTCACAAGGTTGCTAAAAACTCTTCGACAGCCCACGACCGGTTTCGCCTTTCTTAGGGCTCATCAGGTAGGCGCAGTTCCCGAGTTGTAAAATATCATAAACAAGAGTTTCAGTTGAGTCACTCGTAAAAACCTAATTGGGTTGTAAATGAGTGTAGTCCTTGAAAACAGTCCAAGTTGGGTTCAAGTGGATCATAAGGTCAACAAAAACTCGGGGACCGCGCCTACCTGATGATCCCAAGGAAGGGCGAAACTGGTCGTGGGCTGTCGAAGAGTTTTCAGCAACTTTATGAGTAATTTCCTTTATGAAAACTCTAGAGAGTTTTGATTGACCACTGTTCTACGATACCACCCTGTGGTGCAAACAGGAATCATATAGATGTATCATTTCACAAAAGACATTGTACATCTACTACAAAATTATCTAAATTAGATTGGAATGAGAAATTACGTAAGATTAACGAAGTGATTGCGGACAGACAAATTTCAGTGGTCAATGTAACGGAAGCCACGGGGAGTAATACAGTGGACAGCATCCACAGAAGAGTGTGGGGTTTCAATAGATACTTGTTGCTAGCAGTCGGCACCCTGAAACGACCTCGTACATCACCTTGAAGTGTGAAGAGTGTCAGGAGCGGTCGCTGTCGACAACGGAAGTCCTGTGTACAATTTGATTGCTTCACCAGGCAGTTTTAACCCTGCACTGATAAAAAAAGACAGCCAGTAGCTCGTGGCTAGCCTGAGGAATAAAGACGATACCATCAGAATGGAGTACATTGAGGGTGATTCGGATGTTTGAAATTTGCGCGCGGAAACTCACGGAGTATCAGACCCATGACCCTGGCTTCAATAGTGTTCCCCATTATTGTCCTACATAGGTAGATAAACTATTGGGAGAGTCATAGTTGTGAGAACCAAGCTGGGTTTTGCCATAGCCGGGATAGCATCGACTCCGTCTTCACTTCGTGGCAAGTGGAAAGCTACGAATTTCGACTCCGTTGCTAGTCAGAAACTGTTGCATTGTGTGTCGACAACGTAAAATGGCGCCACGTCTTAAATGTTGTCATGGATATGTTCTGAGAGTTTGCCTTACCTGCCTTTAACTACTAATGAATTGAAAAGCTGACGAGGTGTTTGCTCATCAACATTTAGTGCGCCAGCATTGTTGTTATTCCTGGATGAGGTTCTTTAACCATTCAAACTATTTTAACTTATCAGATAAGATTTCGTCCGGTAAGTGAAGCTAATGTATTCCAAAAAGCTTTACTTGCAACGACCAGTAGTGCGTGTTTGACGAAACTCAATGACGTTCCGAACTCCATCTAGATCGTCAGGCAAATAGTTCAACCTTTAGGTCGCGAGGAGCTGATCAGCGGAGTGGCTAACTCACATCTGACTTACCTGAGTTGGCACACGTGGTTTCTATTTGAACGCACCACTATTATCTTTAATGTGATTACTGGAAGTAAACTTAATTTCTGGGATGACCGTGAACTTTACCGCGGTACTGGACAAACTGCTCATTTTACGCGAAGGCTTATTTAATCAGGGTTCGAAGCAAAGCTTTGTGTAACTCATGTTCGATATTTAATTTGTAAATAAGTGTGATGAGGAAGGGATTTGACGCCCGGCCACGAATATGTACAGTTTAACTAGCAAGCGAATCAGAGCCTGTCAGCTTGCACTATCCGTTCAGGTAAAAAAAAGGCAGAGATAGGCTAAACAGGTGGTATTATCATACCATACGTAACATGTCATTAGTCTAATCTAAATAACCAAACACAGTAAATGTTCGAATGTCGTGTGGTTTTAAATTGTCATCAGTCTGTGCGGGAACCGCACATTTCTTGTTAGCTATCTGCATACCTACAAAAAGACATCCGATATACTGATCAATAAGGACTTTTACAAGTATTTCAAGCATACTTCCGACAGAATTCATCCAGATATGAGTCATGTGTCAAGGTGACATTCGAGCTGATGAGGCAGCTGCGATGTCGCAGGCATTGTGGAAAGTCACAGACTCACTCATCCGCAAACTAAACAGTCATTTACACACGTAATGCACTACTCATCACAAACGAGAGATTCGGCTGGGTTCCGGGTGAGTCTATCGCTAAACAACCATTCCTTCGCGGTAGAAATTTACTTTCACCACATAAGGCATGAAGTCGTTCTGTTCACTGATGTGACGGAACAGCTGACTGCTGAGCCCTTAAAATATGATCAGCTGATGACTCTAACTCCAACTTTTCGGTAGGATATCCATGGCCAGAGTATATAGTTTGGGTAGGATATGACCTAATGATGGCCCCCTTTGGTAGCAACATGAAACCGGACGCACCAAGGTTCGAGTCAAGTCATATCATGGCCATACATTCAGCACATGATTGATTTTACTTCGGATGTTTCTTACTGAGTGAACGTTGCTTACTTACTGATAGCTGAAAACCCGGAGTGACTTTCAAGGCATTCGCTAACAAATATAAAAATGAACCAACTCGTTTAGGGATCACAGATGTGACAGCAAGAACAGGTGGTGATTTTGCAAATGGTACAAATGCTACTACTTATCGTTTGTTCTTGAAGAGCATTGTTGCACACATAAAAAGTAAGTCCGAATGATAGATGTGAAAGAGTGTACNAAAACAAGAGTAAAACGAGAGAAACGTCCCACTTGAGGGCATGCCATAACTCAATCCAATCAGACCAGATGATTACTAACGTACGTAAAAATGTTTGGTATGGAATCACATGTCCAAAGACCAGCAAACGAAGAAAGTACAAACAAGCCTGAATGTTTATAAGGGAAACTACTCACAAGGTCGCTGAATACTCTTCGACAACCCACGACCGGTTTCGCCCGTCTTGTGGTTCTTCAGGTGGGCACAGTCCGTCAACATCATGTTCTATTTGTCGAAACCTGTCCAATTTGGATTCAGGTAGAATATAATGTTGACGGAGACTTCGGGGCTGCTCCTACCTGATGTGTCCCTGTAAGGGCTTAACCAGTTGTGAGCTGTCAAAGTGAATTCAGCAACCTTGTGAGTAGTTTCCTTTATCAAAATATACTGCGATATCTTGAATCTTGTACCAGCTCAAACATGAGACGGCCTTTGTGTAGCACATTCAGTTGAGGAAGAATATCATAAACGAGAGATTCATTTTAGTTTTTCGTGAAGATCAAATTGATACGAAACTGAGTGTACCTGTCGAAGGCTGAATGCTCTTCTGGGCGTAGTAACCGCCCACTCGATGCCATTTACCGTGCAACAAAATGCCGCAATTACATAGGGAGTCCAAAATGGTGAGCAGACAAAATGACCGTGACCGTTAAAAGAACAAGTCTAACAACAGACTTGGCGGACTGAGGAAAGTAGATCCATCGATATGAAGTGATCATCAGTTGGGGAACAAAAGTCAACCAGTGGCACGTAGGGTTGAGTTGATGGTGAGGGGATATTCATTGTCACCATACTTCTGCTTCTTTTCATTCTACAAATTCAATCCACACCCATTCGAGACTATGCCTTAGCCTATCAGAGTTTCAGGTTGTTCCCGAACAGCGGTTAGTTCAGGCTTGATCAGGGACATCATTGTAGGTGCTTCCAACTCGTAGAAGTTGGTGTATCCCAGGCAGCGGAGACGTTTCGCGAATTTCCTTGCAACCTAATTTTGGCGTGCACATCACGCACAGCATGCGTGATTCAGCAGGCATAAAATGCACCAAACTCTCCAGCTGACCATATTTTCTAGGAGAGAAGATCGTCTGACCACCATTACCACGACGAGCACTTCTTACTCTCGTCCTGGGCAGGTTGCATCGGAGCTGGATACCGTGGATAAATATCCGAGGAAACAATCGTTCTGGAAACACAAGCCAGAAAGCGGGAGAGAGAGGTGAAGCGATCAGCTCTCGTAAACCGCGACCATCTTATTTTCTGAAGGTATCTGCCTCTTTCTTCTCTGTGGTCGCCACCTCTTTACAGCCTGCTGATCCTTTCGGATACAGTATTCACGACCCTTTCAGGGCCGTAGCAATCCACGGTTTTGAATTCCTAGCTTCCTTTCATTTAGTGTGTCACCAGAAGTGACAGTAATATTCATTGAGGAACGCAGAAGTCACTCCCAAAATGTGCTTACACTTTGCTGCGGGACTTAGCCACATATCCGGTCATTTTCTACGCAAAGTTTCCTTGGAAGGTCTCCTACAACCTAGTCACAAGAAGCTGCCAGTACATTCGAATTCGAGGCTTTGTGGTATGCCCGTTCATATGTTTCATTCGAGCATTCCAACCCAGGATGATGTCCTGTTATGTCGATGGACGATGGTTTACTAACTAGGATCACTCTGTAGCTAGATCCTAAGCGGATACGGTAAGGCACAGCGAAGAACATTATGGAGCACAAGACTCTCGTTACTCGATCCTCTGTACAGGTGTTTGCACCACCACCAAGACAAGCTGGAAGGCAGTGAGTACGCTAGCTTCACTTACATCATATGGGATAATTTGATTGTCATTCATTTTCCCGTGGAAGACAGCAGGGAGTCATCAGTTACTGAAAAGATCACGTTGTTCATGTTTGAAATGCATATCTTATCGATTTGGTGTCCATACGATTTGACCATGGTTGAAAGGTAAGGGTAGGCGGCACGGTGTGAAGCCGCATACCAATCTGGTTCGCCATGACCAAAGAGGACCCCGATTTGTAAGCTTCGGGGTCCGTTAATTCAAAGTACAGACGTAGCCCGGTCACACAAGGCATTAACTTGAGCGGTTCGACAAAGCAAACACCAAGATATATTTTCGTTGGTTCGTTTACCAAGCTGGAAAATTTCGAATGCCCTCTTGGGTTGCAAGGCCACCTGCCCGTTGAGGGCTACAATACACCTCCATCAAAATAGGAATGAGGAATATGGTGCTGAATGACATGGGTTTTGTGTTAGTGAACTCGTCAGTTTAGCCAGTTTATTATTTGGCCTGATATGCCAAATAAACGACACATCACTGTTTCAGTCAACTCCAAAAGCAATGTGAACAACAGCGCGCATTTCGAGCGTTCGCTGTGAGCTGAGCAACACATCCGTTCCATTGATATGATTAGGGAATTCCCGGGTTCATGTGCATTAAGATAGCGAGTTCTGTCTTTCGGGATCAAGATAACCCGTTCGCAAAGAAGGCTAGGTAAACAGTGTTACTGTCAGTGCGCGCTAATGCCTTATCACTTATCATTTCTGTTTGCTTGGACGTACCGCTAATGATTTTCTGTGTTCGGTCGCAAGACTGGTTCGGAGACCACTTCGGTCAAAGTATTCATCCAGTTATCTCAAATCCTTCCTCTCTCTTTGTGTGCAAGCATGACATACGTTCCCAAAAAAACAAAAACAACAATTGTAAAACTGGCAGTAAATCAATGCAAACTCTTAAGTAGCAGGTTTTTCATGGAAATTTTTAGTGAAGATAAAAACAGTCAGAAGGCAACCAATCAGTTGCCATTCAGTAGCTCAGTAGGCAGCAACGGTAGCTCTTCCTTACAGGAAGCATTTATCCAGTAAGGTTTACAAAGAAAGAGATGGTTGTGCCAATTCCCAAATTTTTCACATGGTAAATAAAGCACTCTCTCCTTCCGAAATGATCTCAACTAAGGATTACTTTAGAGGTGGCAAATTTTGCGAGTCAGGTTTCGTACTGGAAGTTTTTCGTGCTGATCAAATTCTTCACTGTTCGAGGAGGAGACGTTTTACCCTGAAACTCAGGTTGGAACACAACAAACAAGTTAGGAGTGTTTAGGCATATCTTCCGTCATGTTGACCTCTTTTTCTCTCGTAAGATAAAACGAAAATGAATGCATGAGAACATAAGGTTGACGGAAACCCGGGGACTGCGCCTACCTGATGAGCCTCAAGAAGGGCGAAACCGGTCGTGGGCTGTCGATGGATTTTCAGCAACCTTATGAGTAGTACATTACAAAGATATACATGAATGCATTCTATTCGTCTAAAGCCGACCAAGACACGATAAACATCCCCGTCAGGACGATGTTCACCTTCCTTCGTGAACGAAGATAATAGGGAATTTGGAAACATCCCTTGTGGGATGGAAACTGAGTAGTATAAATGATAGTCCCATTCAGTCACGTGAATCAAACGGCTTTCGACATAACATCAGTTTGTTCTCGGAGCCTTGAGTTTGCATATCTCAATAAACAAGGCGTGGAGATCGTCCGACTACATGCACTCGCACGTTGTAGGCCATTTACGGCTACGGAGATCATTTTAGGAAGCGCTGTAATAAAAGAACAATCGAGAAAAGCAAAATGGTCGACACAAGGTGATGCTTATCCCCAAAACAACAGTAGACCAGTTGAAAGTAAAGTGTCAGCAGTCTTGCATCACAACATTTTTCTCAGAATATTACAGAAACACATGCGTATCTAAACTTGGTGAATCAGCTGGGAAGAAAAGTTTTCATGGCTTCGTCTTGGCGTGACTTACAGAACCTCGGGGACTACGTCTATTCGATGAACCTCGAAGAGGGAAGAACCGGTGGTGGGATGTTCACAAGCTTTCAACAACTCTGCAAGCAGTACTGGGTACTGGATTAGGGAAACCCACTAAAGCGTTTTCAAATAGCGACACGGCGCGAACGCTAACCGAAAACGAAGCGCTGCCGTAACGTTTTCACAATGATGTCAACGAACCAAAACTCGTTTAATCAACCACGAAGTTTATCAAAATATGATCGACCCACTGCCTTACAACATATATTGGACCGGAACTATTACTGGGCTTAATCCCTTAGACATTCTCACTCATTTCAGACAGTTAAGGTGAACTATACAGCAGATCAAGAAAGTGGGTTAGCCTAAGAAAATTACTGAATCATACACTGTTAGTCGAAGTGCCTCCCTTGTTTTTCAGAAAGTCCCGTGATTTAGGATGACTTGCACTTTTCCAGGATATTTTCTTCCCGTACTTGAGTGTTTCTACTGAGCTGTGACAAAGTTAAACAACTGGGGTACGGATGACCTAGGGGTGTGAACAAAAGGGCATGGATTGCTGAACTGCACTCATTTGCAAACCTATTTGCTTTTGCGGGAGACTCACTCACTTGGAATCCAGCTTAATCGCTCGTTTAAGATGTTTCAGTTGCTTGAAAACATCATAAACGAGAGATTCAGCTGGGTTACAGATGGGTCTCTCGAAAAATTAGATTAGTTTGCAATTTAAGTTCAAGTAGAACATAAGGAAACATAAAGAAACTCGAGAACTGCGCCTACCTGATGAACCTCAAAAGGGCGAAACTGGTCATGCGCTGTCGAAGATTTTTCAGCAACCTCATGAATGGTGTATTACTTCTAAGCATGGTTCACTGTTTCGGTGGGTGAACGTGGAGTTGTACACGAAAGTGCACACGCGAATGTCCCTTCAACCACGTAACACATGATCCCCGTTTACACACAAAGGTAACCTCGCCCCTTCTTCGATGATCTTTCAGTGAATCAGTTTATCAGCTATAAACGGTGTACCATAGACACACTTTGACTCCAGATGCTACAGTTTTGATCACCGGAAAACGGGAGTGTGGGGTATACAGCGAAGCCTTTGAGGCGATGATGTGTTCAGTTTGTTCGAAAATCGGGTAGCTATGCACTGAAGGTGATAGCTTTGATGCACGAGCCCCCTGACTGCGCGTTTGGGCCATTTCTGCCAGTGTCATTAGCCATTGGTGAGATGAGTCCCCGGGGTCCCCATCCGGGGAGGCGGCAGTTGTTGACCGGACCAAGTTTACTGTTTAGTGTTTTCATACTTCGTTCCCAACAGCCTTTGGTTTTTAGGCTGTTACTGAAATATTTACTTTTGTATATTTATATGTTTTAAATTATCACCGCCGTATGTCCATCAACTTTTACGACTTTTGTCTTACTGAAGGTGTAGCTTTGATGCACGAGCCCCCTGACTGCGCGTTTGGGCCATTTCTGCCAGTGTCATTAGCCATTGGTGAGATGAGTCCCCGGGGTCCCCATCCGGGGAGGCGGCAGTTGTTGACCGGACCAAGTTTACTGTTTAGTGTTTTCATACTTCGTTCCCAACAGCCTTTGGTTTTTAGGCTGTTACTGAAATATTTACTTTTGTATATTTATATGTTTTAAATTATCACCGCCGTATGTCCATCAACTTTTACGACTTTTGTCTTCTATTGATCAGTACAGCCTTTATCTCACAAGACCGACACAAAACTGTCAATGTTTTTCTTCAAAATACATTTTTCTTGATTGTGAATCAGCGCTTGAATATATCGTAATCCCGATCGAACGCCAGGTTAAGGTCTATGGGTCAAATCGTTAGCTGGATTTAGGGGAATTTGCTGTCTTAAACATTGGTGTACGCAGTCAGTCCTCGAGATAAACTATCTTGCTCCAACTTAATTTGGTGAACGCTCCAGCCGACGACTGCACAATATTGCTCCGACTATATCCCTTGACGTTTCCGCGCGATTGTCTGAACGGTTCGTGGATCTTGGTAATGAGTGGTTTCATCCGGTACTGAAATGGTAATCAGCATTGATCCTTTGGAGGAAAAATTATTTAGTTGTCTAAAGCAGTTTTTTCGGCTGTGTTCAAAACTCACTGATCACTCACACCTAACTCACAGTATTCAATCGGCAAGAAGTCGAACCAACCCATTCAAACTAATCGGTTTATCGAACAGTAGCTGATCGCTGGACTGACAAACTTGAGTATGACACTCGGAGCAAACAAATCCTTGAAAATAGGGTAAATTTGCTGTGAAACCTGTCACGTTCTTTAGATAGGTTCGTACGCCGTATCGTCAGGAAGCCTATTCAAATATTTGAGAGTGCCCGTCTCTGAGAGTGACCTTGTTAAGAGTTGAATTAACCACTGATTCCTAGACGACTGGAATGATACACTGGAGGTAGGTGCGGATAAAAAATAGGTATCTTTTGGATATATGGGGCACATTCCCATCGACGCACCATAGGTCTAAACATTCACAGCTACCTCCTTCATTGACAGGAATTGAATCGCTCATACAAGCGGACAAAATGAGAAAAATTAATCTAAAATAATCAGTTAATTAGGGGTTGAGTAGAAACAGTGACAACGAGCTGACACCCGTAATCCCCCCAAATCCTGCAAGTCATGCTGGAAAAATCAAGCATCGAGTAGTTCTAGCTCCCGGACAACACGGCCACTGTGAACACTGTCGATTTACACTCAGCCTATCGATATCCAGCGATTGCCAGATCAGAATATGGATGGTCAGAGGTCAATATGATCTAGCTAAATTACTCAGAGGTGTTCTTTCACGTGCAGTATCACATTCCCCAGTGGGGGCATTTCAACTTTTAGACGCACTTCCTTCTCTTATGGTTTCACCTTCCTCATTGACCATTTTCAATAATCGACTTAGGTGTTTCTCTGGACGCTCATCGATATACATTGTAACGTACCACACGCTAGTTACCGAGAATCATTTTATTCGTTGCCATGAAAACCCTTAGAGGGCGTTTAAGCTTGTACAGCTGTACTTGATTTTTTTAACATTGATGACGAACCCAGTAATAATTTATTGATGCTGATGGAATATTTCCCTTCCTCTACTACTTCTCAGTGAGATGATGCGATGGACAGCTTTATACAGTCAGTTTTGTTGTTGGTATCCTCACATTCGTTCGGTACTGCAAGTAATCCCTTCGATACGGCTGACCTCATCTTGAGGTAATCGGTTTACGCAGTTTGTGCTCTAAGTGAGCGCCAACCGTCAGCGGAACGTCTCTTCAATATGTGAAACAATTAGGGGCAGACTCTGTAAGATACGAGTTACAGGGGGACAGTGTATACTGCTTTGTACCGATTCAAAATGCTTTTCCTTCCTACGCACTCCGAAAGTTGCAGAGTCAGTGGTGAATGTTTATTAAGGCAGAACCGTCGAACACCAGTAATGGCTTCGGTGGATTAGTGGACGGGCCAGCACGCGTGACACGAACCCCAAGCTTTTTCTATAGTTGAGAATAAATAAAGTATCATGAAACCAACTCAAATTCAGTTCACCGTTCACACATGGTTCGCATTCTCAACAAATTTGCAGAACATGGCTGCGGCGACGAACTAGCCGGTTACCAAGGACAAATTGAGTAACAGTTTTCACCAGAACAGGAGGACGACCGTTCAAAGGAGAGTGGTCTGAATATGAACACAATACATAACCCGCAAGATCCCAACTGAAATAAAAAAGTGGCCCAGTGGGTTTCAAGCGTCTGTGACGCTACCTGACTGGCGGGTCAATCGGTCGTCACAACCAGCGAACACGTTCGCTTGTTCAAAGTTGAAAACCCAGGTGCGCCCAGCGTGCTTGGTGGAGCAGTGGTAACGCGCTCGCCTCGCATGTCAGACGTCCAGGGTTCAAATCCCGGCACGGCCATTGGATACACACTGTCGATCCGCTCTAATGGGAGTGGAAATCGGGCCCGGTGCCTCCCTCTGGTGTGCGGACTCACCGGAATAATTGCGCCAGAACAGTAGGGCGACCGCCACGATAAAGTGGTGTTTGGATTTGAACTTATTCTAACCTCTCAGAAGAGCGAAACGCGTGTATACCTACACCGAGGATTACGGATTCTCACATAATCTCATATTAACGATAACCGGTCAATTTAATGAAGCAACTTTGAAAAAAACGTCATTTTTGGAGTTTCAACTGTAGCATTGGAACTGCACACAGTAAGTACCTTATCACCCCAAAACCACCCAAGCCTAAAGAAAATAAATTTAAAAAAAAATTTCCACGTTAAAATCGAGCGTGCTTGCGCGTTCGAAAGTTGAAACGGGTAAACTACTCCGTGAGTGCATGTTCCTTTCGTGACCAGGTTGCAAGTTGCGATCGATGCAAAGTCTATCGCTAGTAGCCGCTGTAACAGAGGTCGGGCAAACCCCACTACGAAAAGAACACTCGGATCGGGAAGCGTCGTTGATCACCCAATTTCGGTTGGACTGAAATGAACTGTTTAAAGCTTAATCCTTTTTCAGTCGCATATCTGGGACACTTGGTCACCTATCGACCGTGGGGAAAAAAGAGGGCAGCAAATCGTAAAATTACTCGGGAAAGTGCTGGTTAAGAATCATTCAGACGAGCACAATATGTAGAAAAATGAACAGAAGGGAGGTAAATAACGGTAGGTAACATCAACCTAGGAAAACCGGAAACTTGACGGTTGGTCTACCAAGAGTTTTGAAATATCCACGGGACCGGCATACCATGGCCTTACGGCACAAAAATAGGGTCTAAATTAGTCTGCATTTTCGGATACATCACGATAATGCAATTTGGAACGAGGCTTCCCAGAAACTGGTTCCTTGGAAGCTCACACCCTCGATTGTGACCCCAAAGAATCTATTTCTATCTACTCGTTATGGATTTTCTCCTAAACTGACTACAGCTGCATTCAAGTCACCTCCCGGATGGCTGCTGTCATCTGTCTTCGCAACGCCGTCAGGCTACACAGCTAAGATAGCAGCCAGAAACATCAAAATAAGACGGGTCAATAAAGTGTAGTCAGCCATATTTACGGTTGCCTGTTAATCCGGTAAAGGTGGCTAAGACAAAATTCGACCAATCAGAAACATTGAACTTAGAAGGAATGTTTTATACTCAAGCCCAATCCTCGGAAGCACGATTAAGTGGCCCCATCGTTTAAAATCCAGCTCCCATTAACAATATTTATTGTCCAACCGTTTCAACCTCCATCTGTTTTAACGACTTGACGGCGGAGCACGAGTGCACTTTGCTCGTTTGCCTCGGGTTTTATATGCTGCCCATTGACAAGGTCCGCGAAGATTTCTGAGTCCATACCCCTTGGTAGGCATCGATTGTGATGGCCTAATTGCAATTCGCCGGAATGGATGAACACATGCCAACTCCTTGCTACTTGAGTTTGCACCCACAATCAAACACTACGAGAAAACCTAACCAAAAGTGTGGCTATCCAGATTGACTGTACGAATCCCGTTCCCACCATCCCCTCTTTTTGCTTTGTGAGAGAAAATTCCCGCGGTTGTACATCACTAGAACAATAGGGGTCCCCACTGGTGTTTCTGACTGGGCTGGTGAGGCAAAATCCCTTTCGAGTCCTCGACTATGTGGTAGGGAGAATCGACCCACGTTACCAAACACTGGTATAATATTGCTTTTCGTGCGTTAGATGTGTGTACAGATAGATAGATTGATTGATAGATAGATAAGGGTATCTCATAGAAATTTCCACATTAAAAGAATGGGAGGGGAACATGATGAGGGAGAGAGAGTGGAAGGGGGGAGAATGCAACGGCCAAGGAGGTGAGGGGGAGTCCAAAGTAGGCCTTCAATTCAGCATTCGCGGATGTAGGGGAAAAACAAGACGACACCTCCCCATTCATTAACCGAATTGAAAGCTTATTCGAACATCGAGAAGCGTGTGTTACAGCTGAATCTGGTAGGAAGGAAAAGTACGGTTAGAAAAGTGCGTGGAGGTCAAAACCAATCAAAGTATGAAAACTCGGGAGGGCGCAGGAAATGAAAACCAACGAGACGGAAATTACGCACCACATATACCACCGTAAATGCATGCGCACGGTAAAAAAAACAGGTCGTACCACTGAGTGCGAAACGCAAATAGGGTGACGAGATCTTGAGTTCGGACAGAGGGGCGAGAACAACCACAATCGGGTGATAAAATGAGAAAAATAATGGGAAGTTCGGACTAGGAGTACAAACGCACATTTACGCGGAGCCGCCAATCACACCACCAAAACCCGTTAAAAGGGGAATCGAAGCGGATGTTGTTGTTGTTGGTAGTGTGTGTGTGTGTGTGTGTGTGCGAATGCGTGCAATTTCACACAATCCGCCTTGACAAATGCATACTTGGTATAAATGCTAGCGGAATACGGAAAAGTTCACCTACACAAGAAACAGGGGAGGGGGGACGGAGAAATCTTGTTATGCCTATTCGTGAGATTCGGCATACAGGGAGCATTTCGTTAACGACAAAGATCGTTAGGTGCTCAGGCCACCACCAGTACTAGTCTTATGTGGGTGGTCACTGATTCCGTTTGTACGACCAGGAGGGCATTTAGCACCACCAGCACCCACGTGTTTATTAGAGCTGACTCGCTTGTTACCACAGCGACTGTCGCTACAGTCTAGAGTTTCCTCCGTGGGATCCTCTTCTTCCTCATCATCCTCCTCTTCATCTTCACCTTCGTAGTCTTCGTCGTCATCGCCGGGTACTCGTCGAGCTGCCAGATGACGTTCGGTAGACTCGCCGTACGATACATTGCTGGCACTTCGATCGGTCGAATGCAGAGACAGCATGGGCTGTGGGGAGGCAGACAGAGGGTTATTAGCTGTTTGAAGCCAGCTACCCGTAGATGTGGTTGGTGTGAAGTCGGACAGGACGTGTGAGAGATGATGAGGACCGAGGTGGCCATAAGCATCATCCGGCAACGAAAGAGGAAGCAGTTCTGCCGAACGACTGACACCATAGGCTGAGTTGCACATCTCGTTCGAAGAGCCCGTGAGCGACATGAGGAGCGAACCTGCAGCACTAGAATCGGCGGATGTCATTGGTTCACCGTAAGCAGCTGTTGGAGAGGGAATAGAATGTGATACAGTCAGAAACTGGGAGCTAAATAAATATCAAAACCGAAGTGAGTACACAAACAAGGTGTTTTGTCTGTGGACATGGATGTTGTCTGATGCCCCTTATGATAAGTGTTGATTCACATGAGACATCAAAAAGCATCAGAAGGATTAGTTGAATGAGGCTTTCGTGCCAGCGTTGCTCAGTGAAATAAGAAGCCCTTTGGCGCCTGAGCAAGGAGTGCTAAATTTGAAGGAGCAGGGATAGCGTCACAGGCGGGTGAATTAGTCACTTCATGATCATATGAGTAAATTTCATGAATATCAATAGGGACTTCGTCCTGTTAGTTAAGCTAATCTATGCTGAGGCGCCGATAAGCGCTGTACAGCTGTTTCATCTTTGTTGGGAATCATCATCAGTGCGCACCTACGGAAACTCAGAGCTTCGAACCCACCACCTTTTGGCCATTGGTTAAACACTTAGCCGCTTGACCCTGCGATCACGTGATCATGTATTGATTGGCTCTTCACATAAGTGAAGCTTCCTTCGGAGAAGTCGTCACTCAAGGGGCCATTCAATACGTGGCCACGTAATGTGGTTTCAGTGAATGAAGGATCAAAGGCACTTTGTCTTGTCTAAGTGAGACCTAATCACACTGCTGACCAGTTGCTGATGGTCAAACGGTTGAGCACTCAACCACTTGCCGGAAGGACGCGGATTCGAAACATTCTGGGTTTCGTCAGATGCGCACTACTGATTATTCCCAATAAGGATGAAAGATCTGTAGAGTGCTTCTCGGTTTTTCCGCACAGATTAGCTTCGCTGATAGGCCGGAATCTAAATTGATAACGATATTTGTTCAGACGTCCTCCTGAGCGGTGGAAATACCAAGCTGTCCAGGTAGGACGCCAGAGGTCAGGGATTAACTGAACCCGCCCAGGGGGAAGACATACCAGTGCAGAGCATCGGTCAAACTAAATAACCGGGTTTCCGGCCAGCAAGACTGGTTTGTACCAATATGGTTTGCACAATATGGTATAGACTGAATTCGACCACAGCGATAACACTGGGAGCGAGCTAACTGGCAACTATGAGAGACCGATCGGCTTACGTAGCGCGTAATCAAGTTGATGCGCTTTTCAAATTGAGTAGCGTATGGTGTATGAGAGTAGAGTAGAGTATGGTGATGGAAAAGTTTTCCCTCTCCCAACGGCACTTTTGCTTTAACGAAAAGCGTACGAGTGCCTCGACGGACATTCAAGACATCAGACAACCTAATCAAGTTGTTCTGATTGCGATCGCGTTAGCCTGTCCAAACGTAGCAATTCAAGCGTGTCCAGTACATGTTGGTGGAGTAGTGGTTCGGAATTTGAATCCAGACCCTAGAATATGCGCTACTGATGAGCCGCGATGGGAACAGAATTCGAGTTTGGCGCTTCCATCCTTGGTGCTGACCAGGAAAAATAAGTGTATCATAACAAAAGTAAGTGTCCAGATTTGCGCAAAAAAAACAAGGTCTTAAATACGATTTGAATCCGAGCAAACTTTTTTGCAAATTCGCAGTCGAACCTGCAAACCACACATAGATTCAAGGGGAAGCTACCAGACTAACTTTCATCAACTTACAGATCGTGTATCGTGAAATTAAGGGTCTAATCAATTTATTCAGCTGTGACACAGTTTTGGTGCATAGACGCCATGTAACACGTAGAAAGCACAGGCAGTGAAACGCTGTCCAAACTTCGACAAGAGAAACCAATGCGGGACCACGGATATTCTCAAGGGAGGCTTGCGGCCCGACAGCTGCTTTGTCTTGTCATTCTAGAGTACTTGTTCTTTATGAGCTGTACAAAAATACAATACAATACACAGCAGCCCAAAAATAGGTAAGCAAGTACACAACTCCGGTGCTGAACATTCCCATAGTTTGTTCCCGACGTGAAGCACTACAGTTTTACAATTGTGCAGTAAACGGACGCGCGCATCAGTCCAAAAAATCATTCACATCACAACCCTTAGTGGTCTGACACAGTCTCGAGAGCAATGAATCGCTGATTAACAGTAAGCCGTTCCTAATCTTCGATTCAGCATTGGCACTTAACTAGAATTACTAGCCTGGATAAAGGCATGACACAAGGAGTTTGGTCCGGGGAGACGACTTTGGAAGGTCTTGGTGAAAAACACACACGGAGGTCACAAATGATCAATGCATTTAAATTTGAGTATCGAAATGAGTAGAAACGAGGAAAGTTGTTCGAGGCAGTAGAGTATAACTTACAACCCGGAAGACCAGGTAGGCGAGGATCATAGTTCACTGTGGACGAGAAATTCCCGCCAGGTGCCCCCGATCCAAACAGGCCTATTGACGTGGAAGTTGATGCAGCGACGGCAGGTGTCGTGGAGAACCCCGCTGTGGTGCCAGAACCGGCCGTCAAGTGAACTGCTGATTCAGGTGCACCACCTCCTGTGAGCAGACAACCAGTACGAGATTGACTAGTACTTCCGAAATGACCTTCGCTTTTCTCCTCCTCACGACGTTTCAAACAAGCCTGTTTCGGATTCAGATTGCGTTCTGTATGGATAATAAAAGTAGGAGATACTGTGTCAACCCACAAAAAAAATAGGAGACTAGGGTAGTCCAACGGAACGCCAGGCAGAAGACTCGAAAGCCGTTTGATTCGAACAACTACGCATTCGACTCACCGCGAACTTGTTGTTCCAGACTGGTAATCAACGTAACAGCTTGTTGAAGAATTGTTAGCTTTGTTTGTTGCCGTTCGCTGTTCAAATGCATCATGCACATGCGACCAAGCTCCTTGAATGCATCATTGATATCGCGAACCCGGATGCTGTGACCGGGAACAAAAGCGAATGGGGATGGGATGGTGGAACGATCAGGCAAGCAGATGCAAGCAGGCCATGCTCATGGATATAAGACGTACATATGTACATGCAATTGTAAGCAAAGGGTATTGGAAACCATGCCTAACGGTTCCTCTAACCTCGAACGTGATGTTCTAAACTGGTAATAACAGTGACCGCTTGTTGAAGAATCATCAGTTTGGTGAGCGGTTGACTGTTGCCCGTGTGAATGTTTATCATTTGACCCAGTTCCTTAAACGCGTCATTGATCTCTCTCACGCGAAGACTGTTAGTTGGTGAAAGGAAAGATAGAGCGGAACAGAATAAGCATGGGAGTATGGGAATCCAACCAGTTGGAAAATGCTTGGAACCGATCGAGAAGTTATCGTCTCGGAAAACAAACCGTGCGGTAGGGAAAACAGATGTCTATCAATGCAGTAGGAAGTAGGGCGCGCACGCTAATGCGATCGGCCAACGATGTTCGTTCCAGAAAGTGTCGTTTGGTTCACAAGTTAATTTTGGACACTATGCAGTCATCAGTAAGAACATCACCAAGAAGATGATATATAATTCGACTGCTGGTTGGGAAGACTGTATGGGAATCCAGTTGGAAAATGCTTGGAACCGATCGAGAAGTTATCGTCTCGGAAAACAAACCGTGCGGTAGGGAAAACAGATGTCTATCAATGCAGTAGGAAGTAGGGCGCGCACGCTAATGCGATCGGCCAACGATGTTCGTTCCAGAAAGTGTCGTTTGGTTCACAAGTTAATTTTGGACACTATGCAGTCATCAGTAAGAACATCACCAAGAAGATGATATATAATTCGACTGCTGGTTGGGAAGACTTCTTGCCTATGATATCGCACAATACGTCGGGATGGGCGGAGATATTTGTCGTGAATTCTCCAGAAAGTCTCCATTATAAAACTTCAACATACGGTAGCAAACTGGTATCGATCGAGCTGAAAATGTGGAATCAAACATATTAACTCCGTCGCCATTACGGTGGCCAGAGAGTAGGGAATGCGTAAGTAAAACTGCTCTGTGCTGACACAATCCGCCAAAGACAAGAAACCTAGTGAGTTAAGAAGTGATATCGCGTACGATACCGATGATAACCTAGTCTTCGCTTCGCTTGATAAGTTGAAGTATATTGGTTCCTCTCCTAACAGGGGCCACCCAGTTTAAAGTGGCTGCTTCTAGCAAGGGGTCCCAATTCTTAGAGGGCTCAACCGAACCCCTAGTTGTATATGACAACTGAATGGCAGTTGAGACAAGTGTTTGTTCTTTTTGTTAAATAAATCTGGCATGTTTATTTTTACTTCCTTTTATCTGGGCTCAACTGAAATTTGATAGGTTGACAGCAAGCAGAGACATGTGTACTCAAAACACCATTTTTCATGTACTTGATTTCGAATTCTTTATAATTCTCTATCATGTACGGATCATCTACGGTATAATTTGAGCACATATCCTCTTACAACATTTGCAGTCGGATATAATTCAACAGCAGAACGATGGACTATATACCTGTGACGCAAAAATGAGGGAAATTAACTGGAAGTGTTGACAGGTTGGTATTTTTCACATTCGGATTATCAAAATAGATCAAGTAAGCCAAACCGACCGGTCTCAAATTGTTTTTTCGAACACCAAACTTCCATGGGACGGACTATACCTGCATTGTATCATGCGACTTTTAGGGGGAATGGAGGAGGGGCTGGAGAAATCACACTGGTACCGTCTAATGGTGGGCCTACGGTGAAGCATCGTACAGAACTGCTCCCAAATGACTCTTGGTTGTGGCCCTCCAACACACACTGATGAACAGGATTGTGCTATCACGGAGTCCCCACTTTGGTGGCACGCTGAATTCTATGTAGTACACTTTGATTCCCCCACACTGGACATCCCGAAAAATTGTCAAACAAATAAACCGCAACTATATGCGCTTTCTGATATCACCGATCACTGTGGGCAACAGTTCGAATTGAAAAAAGTCGTCCAGCGGTAGCGCCCTTTCGATGCCTAACTGCCATGCCACCCGAAAGAAGCACGAGAGCTGGGATACTGCCAGATTGTCCAAAACAGGGGATGTCGAGATGCAGAGGTCGAGTTCGAATCGCGGACCTTCCGGTCAGTAAATCCGCGCCCTAACCACTGAGCCATCTCTTCGAATCGAGGTTAAAGGTGTTGAGCATCTGACCGTAATTGAAGTCGAGGTTGTGTTACTCAACTCGTTTGTAGTCCACAAAGTTGGCCTGTGATCTCAGATGCACATTATTTAAGCATGTGCTTATAGGAGATAGACGATGGACTTGTGAATACATGACTGTCCGAAAATACTTCAATACCTTCATAGACTGTCTCTAACATGTTTATATTAACTGGGCAGTGTCCAGTGAAGTCTGTTGTACAGAACCGAACTACCTTTTGAGGGCCAGAAACATCTCACTTCACGTGGTATGAGTAGCAACTGAGTTAACGCTTACACATCTGAACGATCATCGGGTGACTGATCAAAGGGTCTTTCACGCTGAATAACAGATCTGAGGAACACGCAGGCCACAAAACCGCTTTCATGTGGTAACTGAATGAATGGAACTCGTTAGTCAGTACTAGGCACGCGCATCGGAGATAAAACTGGAGCCTTCGGACATCTTGACTCGTCATAACTATGAAGAAACTGGTGGAAATGCCGATAAAGGTCAACGGTTTCAGATTTCTGAAAGATGGCTGTTTGTCAGTACCAGGGTCAACGCTTCGAAGGCTTTCCGGACTTTTCTGGCTCTTCGTATTCTGCCCATCAATCTTCTGGTATGGTTTGAGGCACCATGGTCTTTTTCATGAGGGACCAATCGGAAGGCTGCTGTATGCTTATGAGAGTCTGAAACCGTTCAGTTGTTAAAGCCGGAAGGTCCGTGGTTTGAACCACACTTTCGCATCTCGGCTGATCCTGTCTAGATCTTGGCAGCTTGGTGGTATCTCAGCCCAGGTGCTTCCTTCGAGTGGCACGACAGCCAGGCAAAGAAAGGTTGTTACAGCCGGACGATTTTTATGCCTGTAACACTTCGACACCATATTTTCAGTACATGCATGACAGCACCAGGAACACAGACGGAATTGGTTTAGTGAACTGAGTTGTCGATACTGGGAGGTGGATATATCGAGGTCTTGTGATGCGAAATTCGAGGAACACTTTCCAAAGGTGTCAACAGGGAATCATACTCACGAACTTCTGCTATTTACGGAAGCGCAGAACAGGTAATGCATGGTCATCTGCACAGTGTTCCATCGCCTGGTAGACCGAGGACCAATAGAACCCTTGCGACAGATAAAAGAGTACGAGAAGCACCAGAGCGGTGTGCAGATAAATGATGTGAGAACGACAATCCATACGAAGCTTACCGTTCTCGCGCGTTATTGGCCTGTCTTCGGCTTCGTTCACGTTCGGCCTTTTGCTCAGGGGTTTCATCTGGATCAATTGTCTCTTCTGAATCCGTTCCACACAAGCTAGAAGTCTGACCATGTGTAAAACTTCGACTGGCAAGGTCGTACTCCCCAAACAATGAAGAACAATCCGAACCGAGAGCGTTGTTGCTACACAGCATGGAGGCCAAGGCGGTTGTGGCCGAAATCGCGTCCAAATTGTTTCCTGTCCCATTCCCTTCCGCCGAACCGGAAGTGACGATGGAGGACGCGCGTCTCTTTTGTCCAGCCACCCGACCACTGCGAGCCATCCGACCACCAGCACTGGCTGTGTTCGAAGTGGTGTTAGAATGAGAGAACGGGGTTGAGGAATGTGGACCTAGGAGACCGCAGGAGGTTTGAGACGGATCGTCCACGTCATCCAAACCTGGACCTGAAGCATTGTACGGAGACGAACAGGGCTATTGAATAGTGAGTTGTACTGAAACGAGCCACGGTAATCAGACTATCATATTTAACCATCCGCGCGGCTGAGGAGCGAAAAAAACGGACAAACTCACCCGAGAGGGACAAAAGGTTGTCCCTTGAACAGGCAGATATTTCACTCGGAAAGGGTCGGGGTCCAGGTGTCTGAATGGAAACAAAATAGGGCGTGAGGATAAGGATGTGCCATGACTAAACCACTTCGGGTCATAGAAACTGGATCTCGATCGTGAATAGAAACATTATATGCAGATCACCACAGATCGGTGATATGTAAATTAGCATGCGCGATCAGGCCAGACTGACCTAACAACTAGGAAGAGGGCGGGGTGAGGAACAAGAGCTAATGTTGCCGGAGGTGATAAAAGTGTGAACACGATCCATGCGTGATCTCGATTCAGAATCAGTTCCAACAACTCTCCTGATCGAAGAGGTGCATGATGTACAGTATCCCACCACCCCATCCCAGGACTGAGATATCAAACCGATTATGGTGACCAAGTAGAGATAACAGGTGTGTTCTGACGAGATAAACAACAAAATATGACAATATGGGGTGGGAAAATGAAGCATACGGACAATCCCCATCAAAGAAGAAAGCCGAATGCCTGAATTCAATATTCATCCAGCACGAAACCTACCAACTGCGGTAGTCCAGATGCAGGGTGGTTGTCAAACGAGTTAGATGACATCAGACCCAAATTGGGATCAGTGGATGCGGATGGCTGAAGGTGAGTGAATTCACCCAGAGGATAAGTTGAACCGGAATCTTGAGTTGAATCTGTGAGGTTCAATGGAGTAGAAGAGGGTTTTGCGTATTGTAATTGAACGAGGCAGGTTGTTTTAACAAGATCCGGACGCCTGATATTCGAACATAACTAAGTAAAGCAAACTCAATGCTCGAACTTTGATGCGAAATGCTGAAGCGATGTCATAGGTAAGACCTACAGCCAAAGAATGACGAACACACGTAATGCACTAGCTGCCAAGTAAGGGGTCATCAGCACACGAGTATACTGACTGTGAAATTTCAGTCACAGTGTCATCAGTCAGAAAAGTTAAGTGGTCAGACAGGGTTTCTTAGGTTCTTTACAAAATCCGACCGACTGTTATGCAAAAAGGAGTAGTGTTGACGCCCCGCACGACGCGAAATACTTAAACGCAAACCAGGAAACATTTTCCCGGAGTCCTGAAGCAATTTGCGCGCCAAACGATCCGCTTCAAATGAACAAGAGACTCGAGCATTTTCCACACCACTGTGCGTTCGAGTAGCCAATGGCAATACTAATGAGTTCAGTGTACCTAGGAAGACTAGGGTCAGAGGGAATAGAGTCAACACCTCAAATGTACCATCCCGCAATAAACTAAATCATCGGTTAGATTGAGAGATGCGAAGTAGAGGTGTGGAAAACGGAGTATGTAAACGACTGATTTGGAGATTTGGGACGCACGTAAACTGGATTCACAGCCCAGTTTCGCACAACATTAAGGGAACATAATTCGATACACGGCTTTGAGTGACTTCTCTTTTACTCAATGTCCATGATACCATTTCAAAAAAGAGCGCACCTTAATTAATATGACTGGCACAATCAACAGACAAAATGGAAACTGCGGGTATCCAGAACAGTAACTGTGAAGAACATACTCGCTGCATCAGTCTGATGGAGACCAGTCCGGTTGGTGGATAGAGAACCCGAACGTAGCTGTCCAAGCGAGGAGTACATCGAATTGGCAGAATTCGGATATGGAATGGTCTGGAACAAAAGCAAGTTTCATTCAACTGAGTCAAACGCTAAATACTCTGGAGGAAATAAGCAAACAACACGCGCGTGACGGGGGAGTGGAAAAAGTATCCAGAAACAACCAAAGTCCCTACCGGTAAAACAACGTTTGGGAGACATTATAAAGAAAGCTTACTAGATTTGGCTGTGGTTGTGGTGGTTGGTGATGCAGAGGATGATTGGGTGTCGCTTGGGAGAAAGCAGAGCCGATCGGGTAGGCGGATGTTGGTGGGGCACCAGACGAGCCGACGATGGGAGGTGGTATATGGGAAAGGAAGTTGGGCAGTGAATGCTGTTGACCGGAATGCGGGTTATCACCGGAAGTGGAGGTCAAAGAAGAGGACCAGAGAGCTGCAGCGCCTGGGCCGTTGGCACAAATTGAAGAGGCCTCTGTATGGGACAGAATAGAACAAATAAGAGCGACTAGGGTCAGTGGGAAGCTCAGTGAAACGAATCTCCACAACAGCGTTCCTCGTCAGTCAGCGATACCCTAGCAAACGGCTGCCTTCGAGACGTCGAAATACCTTCCGCCGTGGTGGTCTAATTTTCCTATTTCCTGTTCGTTGAACAAAGAAGCATTTGAAGTGACCTTCGACACCAGGTGGTATATTAAGCGGAAAACACGACTGGCACTTCGTCCCTAACGGTGACTAGATGTCAATCTCCGCACGGAAAGTAGAAATTACACAGAAGAAAAATAAAAAAGCGGTTAAGAAATGGAGCTAGCTCCTCCTTTGGGGGAGGCGGGGGGTTGTGAAGAGTAATCAAACTAAGACACGACACAAATCATCATACGAGCACACAAACAAACAAGAATAACAAATGAGGCAAACTGAGACGGGAAAATTCGTGTGTGTGTGTGTGTGTGTGTGACCGGAGCATGAATCCCTGCCGAATTCGAACACGAAAATAAACGCATGAAGCAAGGTAAACTATTGCTGCGCGTGTTGTACTCTGGCAACAGCGCGGTGCAAATAGAGCTGAACAAATCCCCGGGGATTGTGCGCAACGCTAATAGAAAACACATGCAACAAAATATCACGCTTACACAGATGTTTCTTCAAATAGCGAACTACGATTTTCAGCCTCCGGGCTAGACGGGAAGAAACTAACAAAGTCCCTCCGTCGAGGTTTAGGGAAGGTGGAGGAAAGGAAAACTTATCAAGACTGCGCGAATTGTGCAGACGACCGCATGGGTACATAGATTACACACGGGCGCACGCACGTGGATCAATAGGGGGAGCAGTAAAGGTGAGGAAAAGGATAAACCGAAGGTGACCCCACCTACAACATTGTTTTTAAGAGAATGGAGTTGCCAAGGCGACCTGTCAGCAACAACTGAACCTATGGGACAAATATCCGCAAGAAATGATGTCGAATTACAAGTACTCAACAACATGACGATTGTTGAACAAAGCAGTAGTCGGCGCACGATATCGGGAAGTAACCCAAAACTAACATCAGTCTTTCTAACTAGATCAACTCAAGCCAACAAGTGCATCACCAGATTACACGGTAGAAGGCTACGCGCACCCAAAGTGGAATAAGCAGACCAGACTGAAAGGCGAATAAGCGTACACAACGAGACACTCACAAAACTGGTCCCGGGTAACTAAAAGCATAACATTATGAATTCGTGGTCGGTAACCGCTTCTCCGACAAATGAAACCCGGGGCACGAAGATAACAGAGGCTGAAGCTACGCTTCAGGCAACGAACGTTGATCTCCAAAGGACGGACAAAACGTCCGTCCACCGTGCAAAGGTTGCGGTAGGTAATCTGAACAAGATTCCGGCGATGTCGTTTTTGCAACGTTCTCAAAGATTGCAAACGCACAGCCTTAATAAGCCTTATTCTGAAGCCTAAGTCTTGTATTTGCTGAGAAGTGAGCTGAAGCACAAGAGCTGTAGGATTCATCGGCCCAGAACAAACATGACCGCACCCAATTGCGGATGAGAGGGTGGATGCGTCAGCCGTAGTGTGCACTGCTTACACAATGACAACGACGTAAGCCGATTAAAATGAAGATAGTCATACGACACTAGTCCTTCAGGAACTGATAAGCACTGTGCACCAAAGTGGCTGGTAACCCGGAACAAAGGCTCATGGGAAGGAAGAAACTAGGGTCCCCCGAAAAAACGGGTCCTACAGAACCAAAGACTGCAATCTTCGACTGACCAAAATCTGGTGAAACGTGCGGGGGAACCGCTTAGAACGTAATGCACCTAGCTCCGAATGGTTGAACGAGTTAAACAATGTTGTTGCTGCTGTTGAATAGCACACAAAGAAGGACGGCTGTGCTACTATCGGACTTCTTAGACTTAAAAAAAAGAAATCAAGAGGTTGATGGGAGATTTTAAATACCCAACTGCACTGGACGAAAGCGCTTTACCCGATGTTCCATCTCAAGCAAAATCAACCCAAAACATCTACAACGATAGGAAAGTATATAGAATTGCCTATTCACATGATGGAGGAAGAAATCACATCTCCAGTCGTCTCGATATTCAATCAATCACCGAAAACAGTTAAAGAGTATTCAGGTGTCTACATTCGAAAGATGCATACAACTTCTTGTGAGTAGTTCTCAAGCATGACCGTCGAACGCTCTAAACGGCGCACTTGTACAACGCCAATATACATTTTTCAGTCTTCTGCAGTGTCTGAGGAAGACAAAATGGAAATAAGAATTGACCACTATCAGATGTCCATACGGGCCGTCATTCCTTGTATGCACCAGAACGTTTTCTTCATTTTGGAGGAAGCCGGAAATTTTTGTTCATAGACACCAGGTATAGCTACAGTGGTCATGTGTGATTACCGAATCCAAGTCAGATTACAAGACATCTGTTCTGGCGGTCGATACGCACGTGTTTGTGCAAGGAGAATCCCGATTTTGTTTCTTTCCGCTTCAAGTAAACAAAACAGTGGAAAACAGCTAACATCATAGCACGGGAAAGTGTTGTGTTGAAGCGGGATACAAGACGACACCAAAACACCGTCTGGAGAACGGGGAAACAAAGTTGCGAAACACTGATAGTGCGAATGGTCTCAGTAACTCCTAGTTTGCTGACTGAGCTTGGATACAATGGACCGTGGATGTTCCGTCATCAGTATGGTATACGTTTTCGGTGCTTTGTTCAACTTCATGATGAGTGAATTGAACTCGGTGATGGAATGTTCACCAGTCAATTTGGAAAGCATATGATTGGGAAAGGTTTGAAAACGACAGTAGATTTGAATAGAACATATGGATATGACTACAAGGAACCCAAACTAGTTCCAAGAAAGTATCTCAGAGCTTAGCGGCCAGGCACCAGAATGGAGCTAGAGTCAGAAAAGTGATAACTGATAATCCGGAAAGAAGTTGGGAGCCATAAAGTCGGAAAACTGAGTTATACCCAGTAAACAGACATGGTAACACGATTTGCATTCAAGTTGACCGGTTATGAAACTGCATTACGAAGAGATGGCGTGGGGCGCCTTCAGGTTTTTGACCACCAACCCCCTCAGAAGCGTTGTTAGTGTCGGATGGCGTCAACGAATTCGTAACGGGGTGATTAGAAAACGGCTAGCTGGTTGTTCGGCTGGTACTTCAGTTGTGGAAAACATCCAGCACTGTCAACTGTGGTGGCTGGGCCATGTGCTACAGCAGCCAAAACACCGTGTACGGAGACGAGTCTTGTTCTCCATGCCTCATTCAGAATGGCGCGAACCACGAGGTGGACAACGTATGATATGGCAAAAGGATGTGAAAGAGATTACGAAAAGTTTGGGTATTGTTAGTGCGGTAGGCTCACCAGGAAGGGGCCCTCGTGACCCCTTCTCCATTTGGTTGGAGACATTGCAAAAAATGGCGGATGATCGATGTTAGTGACTTCGTGCTGTCAGTTTCTTTCCAGAATGTGATTGAGCGCTTGGAAGTGTAGGCACTTCAGACTGCTTGCAGCACCAGGTCCCCTCCCTCACCCACTCTGTTCTAATGTTTTCATTCTAAGGCTTGAAATATAACCAGATAAACTTTGTGGTTGTACTTTCCAGAATTTGAGCGCTTGGAAGTGTAGGCACTTCAGACTGCTTGCAGCACCAGGTCCCCTCCCTCACCCACTCTGTTCTAATGTTTTCATTCTAAGGCTTGAAATATAACCAGATAAACTTTGTGGTTGTACGGCAGAGAAGCAGTGTAGCCAACACTGATGTTGCTGTCTCTGAGGATGACGATTACCAACAAATTTCGCAACTAATAGGTATATTCCATGACCACGCTTTCCAACGGATCAATGATAGCAGCGTGTTGATTGTTAATTGACATAAATAATTCAGGCACATCGATTCTTGGGCGAGTTTTTCACGTCTCCCGTAAAGGAATGCGACCCTCTTCCCCCCTCCCCCCACACACACGAGTGGTGTACTGAGGAAAGGAGTGTTCAGTGGCAGAAGCTCCCAGCACATACAGTATGAGGGAACAGGGCAGTATGATATTGCCAAACTGGCCTTCATCACCGGCACTTTGCTGTTGAAACGTTGATCTAGGTTAGGCTCCTACAGGAGTGGTACATACGAGTGTGAGCTGATACGACCAAATGTATCCAGAAACTTTAAATTGTATTCACATCACCATCATCTAAAGAGTTCAGAGTTTAGATTCCGGTAGGGCCGCAAGAATTCGCAATGCTAAGGAGATCCATGGAGTGCGGAACTTGAGTTCAGCACCAACCCCTCTCCTGCTTTGCTTAGGCTACCAAGAGCAATCGCGCCATGACAGGATGACAGTGTGCTTTGATTGGTGGATGATCAGATGGCCGTTGATCTGTTGGACGAGCTTGAAAGCTTTCAGAGGCTTGAATTTGGCCTGTATTCGTCTTTGATTTGTCCACCTCAACAAGGCGTTTACTGTTCTGGAACTAAAATTAGGAAATTCATGCGCAGAACCTGAGCGGAGGGCACATTACTTCGTCTGGGTTGTGGTACCCGATGACTGACAGACTGCCCCCACTCGCAAACCTTATTTCTTTAAGTTTACGACGTTGTAATCAGTCGAAATGCAGTAATATACCTGGATCGCCAGAAGTCGCATTAGGGCTTCGGTCGGTTTAAACATTGAGAAGAAACCATTATTAAGTGATCAATTTGTCCGCTTATGAACACGTTTGACCAGGGTCTTCATGGTTCCATCCCCAGTTGTGGTTTCCGGATAGCGTTCCAACTATTCGCCTGATGAGTTTCACACAACCGTCCGATGGATGCCCACTACAGTCAAAAACAAAGTCCTGCTTATCTAACACTTAAGTAACATGGCTGAATGCCTCGTAATGTGACCAGGTCACTACATACATTCATGCAACGCACACTCCTGGCAGAATAGCTGATGGTTCCGAATGAGAGCAGCGTACCCGGTTTTCAACCCGCACCAAGACGAGGATGGGACAGAGAAGGAGAAGCAGTCTGCCTCATAGACAGGGCGCCGACGAGGACAACCAGTATGTGTACAACCACCGCTGCCACTATCACCATCATTGTGACAGGGGAGCACACACGAACAGAACATATTCAGATACAAATGCACAGACCAGAGGTAATTGGTGTCGCCCGCATGTAACAGTGTGCAAAAAACTTCGCTACACAATGCATCCGCGTGACAACTCCAGAAATATACTACTACCACTACTGGACAACTTAGAAACAGAACAGACTGAAGCGAAAGATCAGGAAAACTGGTGTAATACTGGGAAAAGGTGAAACAACCGACGTGGATTTAAAAGCTACCGTCAAACGTCGGTTATCACAATTTGTGGAGCTATAGTAGACTATAGCTATAGTACACTATTTTAGACTAGAGTTATTGAGTTCTACGGCGTCCATGAAGAGGTGTTCATTTGGTGTTGAAGTCAAAGGCTCACAATATTACTATCAGCCTCACAAACAGACAGAGAACTTCAGCAATGCTGAAGTACGTCGAATGGTATTCGGAATAAATAACTCACCCTCGATAGATGAACTGATCACAGTGCATAGGTCGCGATGGCTTGGCTACAAGATGCTTATGCCAGTCGACCGACGCCCTCGAAGGGCTCTATTCGCACAACCACGTGAAGGGTGGGAGAGAGCCAGAGGCGGTCAAACAATGACTTGGCAGCTAAGTATGAAAGCCATTACCTGCAAACTCAGTTGCGCTGGTCACTGCGGTCTTCCTGGATTGGGACCCCAAGACGAGCCATGTCGATGGTTGGAGACATTGTTAGACATGGTCCAGTCGCGCCCTCAATGGCGCTCATGCATCCAGGTTAGTGCCTTTGATGCATAGCTCCCTTCCAAATGCCCCCAATTAACAGTTCATTGATAGTGTTGTATTTACGCACTAATTTATAAGCTCCCGCCTTCAATGCGCAGCTACCTACCCCGACTCCCCAAACTATCGGTGAACGAAATTGTGTAAGCTACGACCACTGTACGACAAGTACGCCATTCTTACAGCTGGCAATGATGATGATTGAGCGGGACAGAAGAGGTATGCTTGCTGTTACGACTGCAATAAATGTACAGGCAACACGGAAGTTAAGTAGGTTCCGGCCGGATTTCGTGGCCGAATCGAAGAGTGTAAGGCTGCATTGACCTTTTTGTGAAAACTAACCTTTTTTATTATGAAAACTCACTAGGTATTGCTCCCGTCCCCTACGGCATATTTCCTCATCTGCTCAGATATTTCTTCGACAGCTTGAGTGAGGCGATAGTAAACATTATTCTATGTCTTTTATCCAAAGTTTGGAGGACCGTTTGTACTGAATCCTATATCAAACTAGACGGGAAGTATCGCACATTACTTCAGTCCTGTCTAAAATCATACATAATGTTTCCTCCTCACAGGTATTCTTTTTCTAACCCCCTCAGATTAAAAAAAACTCTTGTAGCTATTACATCCTTTGGGTGCATAACTGCCATGCCACCTGAAGGATGTACAAGGGCTGATATACTTCCAGGCTTTCCAAATCTAAGCAGGAGCAGTCAAGGTGCTGAGGTTGGGTTCCAACTACAGACCTTCTGGTCGATAAGTTCGAACTCGATTGCTCATAAGAAAAGTCGAAACGCATTTATGCTATAGCATGTACATAACTATGGGCTGCACGCATTCTGCAACGTTGTCATGTCACATAACCTATAATTTCGACTTCCGGGCTTCCAGTATTTCAAGGCATACCAGAGCCTCAAACTATCCTCCCAATCCAGGTCGTTGTGTGCTGTCCAGTGAAGCCGTCTGAATGTATTGTCTGATCGTGTGGGACCCCATTGCGGTCCGATACTACGTAGTGCAGGATGTCACCCCTGCATTACTGAGGGCGAAAGTAATAGTGACCGATCGTCCGTCATGAGATCTACCGAGGATATATCGACAGCTGCGCGAGCTTCAGAGTCAGTACCCAAGAGAGAACCTAGAAGCACGAACCATTAAGCACAGGATCCAGGAATATGGTTTGACGTTCGGTCACATGACTAGGTACACATCATCTTACATCACACTCGTCCGGTTGCTTCACACAATGTAGTAGTTGTGTTTTATGACATCTCAGACCAGCAGGACCCTTGAGGCTTAGCTTGGAAGTAACTGAGAGTAGAGAATTGCCACTAGTATGACCGAATAGCTCAGTACAATCAACTGTCCCAGATGAATTAGGTGCGCCCAAAAGACGCCTGACCGAGAAGACGGAGCCCAAAACAAACATGAACAGGTCTAAACCATCGCCTTCAAACGCTTTCTGAATTTGGGAAGACATGAATGAAATTCCCAGGTCAGGTTGAAAATACTCAGTAACTTACCGAGGCCGTAATAAGGATCAAATACACCACGAGGCAATCCAGTCATAGTATCAGTAGTCGAAGGAAACCTCAGGTTGCTTTTTAGTCTAGACCTGGTAATATCTTCATCGTCCGCCTTACAAGAATTGCCGCCATTTCCGATTACTGCATCATCACCCAGAGATGAAGTGGGGCCGGGGGATGCGCTGCCGGCTCGTAGAACCGGATACAATGGAGGCACATGGTCTCGTAGCAAGTCTTCAACGCCGTTCACTTGCTCGCTCAGTACGTCGCGCATCCCATGCGCCAGAGTAGGTAAAAAAGCACGTGGTGGTGGTGTGGTCTGTGATGCAGGTCTCAACAGGTTAGAAGCTTCCTTGCCGTTTGGGCCAACGCCAGAATCTCCTGCACTGACCACGGAATCGTAAAGCTGAATCGAAAATAGCAGAAGGATTATTTATATACCACCGCGGCTATTCACCAAAAATCTGAATGCGATTAGGAAATTGAAATATCACAACCGTGAAGCTTCAAAATTTCTAGTTAGGATCACAAGCCAAGGGTCTGATGAATACAGCGACTCCATCGAACAAAATGCCTCTGCCTCTCTTCTTAAAATTCATATACTCGCCAACCGGGATATCGTCCCGAGCTGAGCTAGGCTGCGATCGGATGGCAAACGTGCAAGCGTACTCCGGAAGTCAGTTTTTCCGGACAAAGAAGAGGCAATGGCCTCACTGATGAGGCTCTGCTTACAAACACACACACAAGTGCTTAGAAAGAGGATGGTGTACTTTCTCAAGAGGAATGCTGAGCACTATCAAACGAACCGGAGATTAATGGAGCCACTGTCAACAATGGTCGAAGAGACGTCAGGCACACGAGAAGCGTTGAAAACTTCCACGATTCACGTCGCCGTGATGAGAGAAACCAAGCTGGAGAGTAATCTCCAAAGGAAAGCCAAAAAACATCCCCGTCGACAGTAGTGTAAGGACAAAAAGCTATGTTAATCGTGATGTCGTCGTTGGAAACGTATAAGGATGATATCACGAAAGTGTACAGCAGTATAGTCAGCTTCATCAACCGCAACAAGATTATACAAAAACACCCGTGTGCTGAGAAGCGAAACAGCTAGGGACTATCGAGGTGTATCGAATGGGAGATTTTCAAGTGGAGAATGGGAACAGCGCAATCTACGGTAAGAAAAGCACCTCATATGAAAAACACTCAACGATAGCGGAAGATTGGTGATGATGACTTACACAATGTACATCACGGGACTAAAAATCACACGGCAAAATCACGACAAAGAACTACCCCAAACCGCAATGAGCTGACAAAATCACTCTGGGGAAACACTGGCAAAACAGGTTGTGGATAACGTCTGAAGGGGATGCACACACACACAGATACAAAATGGATACACTGATAAACGAGGCAGCACGAAGAGCGATAGACGGACGGGTCGCAAATTAGGCGAATTTTTGTGAAATATTATCCACAACCATTGAAGAGACTGGATGGTCGGAAACGGGACCAGGAAAACATAAGATGAAAAATGTCAGCGCACAGATGTGTAAGTCATTAATCTGTGTGTGCGTGCGCCTGCGCCTCAGGCAGTGCACACAAACATATACAAGGAAATAGGCTAGTGAATACTCCTCACTCAAGTGCACCGCATACCCTACTACTGTCAGTACAGTTTGGTTGTAGGGAGCGACCGCTCCCCTCCCCCCACACGCAAAAAGATCGCTCAAATCCTGGTTGCCACCACCATCACAGCTGTTACTGTTTAAAACGATACTAAAGTAAGACGAATAGAAAAAAGCCAGTCAGCCGGCGGGATGCGACTAGGTCACCCAGTACACGCATCCAAAACGTAAATCCTCACACATTTGCGACAACGAAACTAAGAAACAGAATGTTTAGTTTAAAATATGACAATGATTTGGAGGGGTAATCGAGGCAGAAGGCTGCTGTTCCATGGATGAGGGGGGATCTAAATAGGCCGTTGAGGATTATAGGAACCTAGCGGTTATCCGAATAAGTAATCGAGGCACGATGTGGTGTCTAACAACGTATTACATGTGCTTTGCATGGTCAACCTATGGAAAGCTAAACTAGGTATATTTTAGCACGATCCAATTGAGGTGGAAAAATATTACTCTCAGCAAACAGCCCAGACGCACAAAATGTGGCAAGCGATCTAGGTCACAGTTAGTGGGCTGCATCACGCACAAGAGAATTATGTAAGTGGTTTATCTCAAAGAATTGGAGGAGCTCTGTCAGATCATGGTTCAAGCTAGTGGCGCAATCTAGTGTCCGGTCCCGTAAGCAATGAAGAAGAACCCAAGTTCTCTTCTTGGACTATAAAATCCCAAGGGTAGAAGCGTAACTGCATCCACAACCGAAAGTCGTCTAGTTAATCAGTTCATGCTCGAAAACTGGAAACACCAGGGAAGAGACCAACAATCAATGTCAGGTCTCCTTTTTTCTTCTCTATTGGAATGATATCGAGACAAAATCAGTTGTTCAGAAATAATCATCATCATTGTCAGCTACAAGAGCCGCGTACTTGTCGGACAGCAGTTGTAGCTGCCACGGGATTCCTAAATAATTTTCACAAGTTCACCATATAGCGTAGTGCAGAAAACGCCACAGGTTTCGCAGAAGGAGTTTTGGCTATGGTTCGGTTGGGTGTGAGCAGGTCGATGGCTGGGCCAAGTGAGCACATCGAACCTACGATACTCATTTTGAAAATTCATCAAATTCGAACACGATGACTTTAGTTAGGGAACCTGAAAGTAAGTCGATCAAACCGAGTTTCATCGACAGAAGCTTTTGCCCCGTGATGCACAGCCTTGATCATGACTGGTAACGGAGTATTCATCCGGTGGACCCCAGTATAGTAGAACATTTATACAGCAATCACTGACGGGCTAATTCATAACTGATCGCTGCATGAGATTGGATGAGCTAGAGGATATGAATTTTAACAAAACTTCATACTGTATAGATGTGACACACTACTCATAAGGTTGCTGAAAACTCTTCGAAGAACATCATAAACGAGAGACTGAGTTCGGTCAGCTGTGTTTACAAAATTGCTATATAAAGGAGTGTATTTCACTCATTGTGTCCACACGTTATTTCTAGAAAAGAATAGCATAGCTATCGATATTGGAACAAATCTGTCCTTATTGATCCGAACGGAACAGTTGGAAATCAGGGGGGCTGAAGGAAGACAGCCACAGTTGAGGTTTCACTGTACCTGATCTAATATTCCCAGCTTGATTTAATCTAGCCGGGACAAAGATTGTTCAAGCGGGCTGATTTGAACAGCATTTCATGTTATGTAAAAGTTTCCTGATCATAGGATTTGATTAGCTGACAGCGGAAGTATGGTTTGCATGAGGTGTGGACGTGAGCGGTACTGAAGATAACTGACTAGGTCATAACTGTATAATTGATTCACCGTTCAACCTAGTTAAAGACTGATATGTATACATGACTATCGATTGTCGCAATTTTTAGAACAGTATGTCCCAATAATGTGATCCCTGAGCCAGTTCATCAGCGAATCCTGACTGGGAGACTACATCTTTTCGGAAAGTCTGTAGCAGACGAAGGTTAGAGTCCGAAAACAACTTCAGTGTTCGATTGTTCGGTGACACAGTTTCGACAGGAAGTGACTGATCGTTTTGCAGTTTTATAAATGGTGGACGACGATATTCAATTTAGTATGGTCTTAAAGAACAATCATGGGAAATTTTTCCACTTTGTGTCCGAACAATATCCAGAACAAGACGTAGTCCGCAAGCGTTTCTCTCCTAAATTTAATGATCATCGCCTCCAATATGATAATATGACTTTGTATAACGTTAGTGCAATCTTCTCAAGGGAAAACCTCTAGAGAAATCCCCCTAACAGAAGTTAGGCATTCCGTGGTGACCTTTCTTCAAGGGACACTACAGCCTGTTGTCTAACCGCATACTAATTGAGACGAAGAGCTCGGTGCTTCGACTATTTGAAAGAGATGTGGTCGGATCTCGTAATCACATGGGGCGCTCGGACACACAACTTCCTGGTCGACGGTCTCAGAATCGCAAAAAAAACGCATAGTTACTTTGCCTAGTCGTTTTGCGTGCTCACACAAAAATTACTTAAGTCTGATGCCTTGTGAGACAACAGAAATTAGAGACAACGACAGCCCATTGGTGTTGAAGAAAATAACTATCATTCGTCCTACGAGGCTGAGATCGAAGACCCGGAATTCGACCTACGTGGTGCACATGAATGTAAGTTCTGCTGAGGTTGGACGAGGACAGTCTTTGGGAGGAAGACATTCGACAAAGCTCTGACCACATTCAATTCACGTTCCAGGGATTGTTGGACTGATCGCAATAAGGATCGAATGGCACTGAAGGGCTTAGTGAAAACCCGATAAATTAAACTTGAATCTTAGCGTGCACTCTTGAACGACCAGAGGAACACCGTTGCCACCAGGAACAGAGGAGAGTTTGCTATTAAAAGTTGAAATCACAGAGATATTCGCCAGGAATAGGAAGACGGCACCTCCATAAACACCCATTCTCAACCATACTTCGAGTGAAGCACTAAAAGCAACATTCCTGACACAGTTCACCACTCCCCGGAGGCAACACAAATGCCTCCTTCACGGGGGTATTTCCTGATAGGAAACTGATCAACAAGAACCGTAGCACGCGCTCTCTGCATTGAAGTCATGGATTCGAGTGTTATTCGACGGTTCATTTGCAGATATTTTCCACCTACGTGATTCATACGTCCAAAACTCTCGCCTGGTTGCCGTTGACACATACTAGCGCAACACCATGAGTCTGTGCGACGGATGCCGGCCTTCATCAACTGAGTTCTTCTCATCTGGCTGAGCTGGAAACCAGTAGGTTGAGGCGAAAACAGTGATAACCGGGAACACGACGAAAATATGAACCACCGCACATTGCTTCATCTTGTCCCTTAGCTGAGTCGAATCAAGTTGAAGAGTTTAATAGAGTGGCGGCTTCGTGTATCAGGTGGGTTCATGACATACACTACTCGAGACGGTCAACTAATAAATCTGGGTCGATGGCACATGGTGTTTCCGTTGTAATGTTTCATCCTTGGGAGTAAATCAGAAAATATCTCCACTTCAATTCTGAGGGGTCGGTTACGACCAGAGGAACTTCGATTAGAGGGATTCCGTGCCCACAATATAATCTCTTGGACAGAGATGATTCCATTCGGAATGTTACCATGCTCCACACTAACCCGCCATCGTGTCCATTTCTCGTTATTCAATGAAATTTGTCTAGTTGATCAATCTAACCGAAGGAATTGAGCGAGACACTGCATTTTTATCACTGCCAATTTTTGAGTCTTTTGTTGTAACTGTCATGCGGATTGTTCAGCGCCTCATTCAAGTAGCCGGAAATGTGTTTTGGCAACGCTGTGTGACTAGTGTAGTTATCCAGATAAACGGTAAATAGTAGTTGGACGACGATATCACAGACCGCTTTTGCTGATCAACGAGAGCTGTGTGATTGCACGAACGTACAGCACACGTCAGATGCAAGCACCGAAACTGAGCACAATGCCCACTCTAGTGCATAGTACTGATTGTTTACAACCCGTAGAACTTGGAAGCCCAAGTCAAGTGTCCTGTTAGGTTCTGTTCCGATCTGCCCCTGGTTAGAGACGCTATAAGATATGGTAACTAACCGAAGTCACGGCGTCCATGTAGTCAGTCAATTCCTATCCAGATTGTCCAAGTAGCTGTTTAAAAGTGCAGGCAGCTCAGATTTTTTTGCGATAGGCAAGCACGAAGTTTATTTACTTTCGTCCTTTATGTTTTTCTATCAGGTAGAAACTAAACGGCTTGTGCGGCAGTTGAGCGACAGTGTTTTTACGCTAAGGGTGATGATGTGAAGGTTTAGTATGGGGTACGACAGTCTCTTGTGAACTAAAACTCTGAGCATTGAAAAAGCTCGAGGTGATGATCAGAGGAAACCTGTACGTCAGGAGTTCAATATTTCTCGAACAAATCAGGATGATCGAACATGAAAAAATGACAATGCCCCAAAATAGAGGAAGAGAAACAAAATTTCCCTTAGGGAATTGAATCAGGTTCCACTTAATTCTATCATGTAAAACTAAATAATCGATAATCGTTCAGCTGTAACACTCTCTCAGTACCTAGCTACCATGCCATCCGAAAGAAAGACGAGAACTGGGACACCACTAGGTTGCTCAAGCCTAGACAGGGTTGGTGAAAGTAATCTGATAATAGTGCCTGTCAATGAGACAACTTTGATATTTGTAGCAGAATTCTTACTGCTACCAACTTCATGTGGTTTACGGTTTTAAATCGGCTGCATGGTTCCGTTTAAGCAGCTGATGATGTCAAAAACCTAGTTTCATACGAACAGTTGGAGGAAAATACGGTGATGAAGTTCGACACGGTTTGACATCAGAACTGGAATGAAAAAATTTTGGTGAGAACAACTGGTGCGCTAACCCCAGGATTTATGAAGTATTTGATAGATCAAACCTAAGAGGACTTTGGAATTAAAGTCCCCCAAGAGTGCGACCCCTGAAGTCTATTGGTCGTTGATCAGGTGGCTGTTGATCTGTTCGCCGAGCTTGGCAACTGGCTTGCAAACGTTTCGTCACCATACGAGGGAACATCATCAATGCGCAGTTGGGTGGGTACTTCTTCCTTGCCTGCGTGCGTTTATATAGCATTCGAAGGCTATCTGTTTTCTTCTGACGTGATTGGCTACTTGAACTGTAACGAATTTAGTGAATCTATCGGTTCGTTTGTGATCTTTGTTGTTGATTAACAACCAATAAACTCAGCCCAGCTACCAATATTTCAACACATTACAAACCCTTGAGGTCTCTGGTTGAGGGAAAGATGTGTAAGAGCTGGTTTTCTGGGGATACAGACAACTCCGAACTGACGCTTTCGTTTTGTAGTGTGTTTGGTCAACATTTTCGGTCGAGGAACCTAATCGCCGTGTACGAAAGCATCAGCTACACCGTGAAAAAAGCAGTCTCAGATCAGATCAGTTACGGCTTCATAGGTATCTTGTTAGCTGCATACAGTAAACGAAACTCCCTTATTGCTGATAATTTTGGGTTTTGTTCATTCGTGAATTCCACCTTTCTCCCACCCCAACTGACTATTTACCAGCCTGCACGACAAGTAGGCACGTTTGTGCCCATAATGGAGATGATGGTAACAACGTATTCTATACTTCAATATAGAAGTGCCAAGGATTTCCTTTGTGGGAGATTCGACGAGTCACTAGTACGTTCCCACGCTATTCATACTCCCCGAAAACTCTTACATCTGCTTAATTTCTTCTATAATTATTTGCAACTTCCGGCGCCCCAACATAAATCTCTTAGAATCGTGCAACACGTGACTTCAGGTTCATTTCTTATGGACAGCTTGAAGGGACAGATGCTCCTCCCAAGAGTGATCTACGGGGTCTGTCAGATGTACATGTCTTTACTGCACTTTGAGGTATTGATAACCCATGGACACCACGTCGTTGTGTTTGGGCAGGCAGCTAGGTTATAAACGAAACAGCATCACCTGATCGATATCCACAGTTAGATAGAGTTCTTAAGGAAAGCAAATACTGGAATTTCGACGATGATTGAAGTGGAAATGAAAAAAACTCCATAATCGAGTCAGGTAGTCTGGTCAGGTATCCGGGTGGGATTTCGATACTCCTCAGCGAAACACTGTTCGGAAACAGTGGACGAAGGTATCCCTGTTGGGGGTGACCAATAATAGAAAATACCGGGCGCCAATTGGATTTTCGTCGTATCTAGTCGGACATTTGTTGTTACAACTTGGATTAGACCGGATGAACCCGTATACTAGTGGTGGCTTGCCACTCCTGGGTCATCCCAGCGAAACTCTAGGCCAAAACCACAGAATAACTTATCAGGTTACAGTCGACGAGTGCAGTAATGACTTGGAACCCACTAAATGACTAATAGTCGACCAGTATCAGTGACGTTCCAATTAAGGATGTTCGTGCACCGCATGCTAGATCACTGGTCAAACCACATCAAGTACGGTTCAGAAGTCCGTCAAAATAGCATTTCCTGCGACATCAGCCATTTGCCTCGAAAGTTGACTAGTACATACGATTGAATTGCACATAATATTTTCATGAGGATGCTTAATACGGGGAACAGAAAGCGTCTCCCCTTCGATTCTAGAGGATCGTTTCCTGAAGAGAAGGTACCCGCCAGGGTTACTTTGCTTCAACGGGGCTCTTCTTGGATAATATTCTCGTGAAGCAATTCATTGAGAGCAAATTGCTGGGATAAGCTACGTATACAAACGAAATGATACATTTGCATGAATCCATGGTACACGAGTCTCACACAACGTTAACTGGTTGAGGCGAACGAAACACTGCTGAGCTCCAAGTTCCAGTCGAATCTTTTCACCACGTTTGGGAACACATGGAACCGAGGGAACAACGTGAAATGCACTTACTGAAGATAGAAAAACACGATTTTAGGGGGAGGGGAGTGAAATGCTATGCTCCCCTCCCACCCCCAGGACAAATACGCACACCTAAACAATGTAAGCTTCATTTCGACCAGTCAGGCTGACAGGCTACAAAGCGAACAACCAAACACGCCACTCCAATCGTCATTGACGGGTGTAGATAAAAAGAGGGGAACTTAGTAGTAACTCTGCCCTTTGAATGTTTGCAACCCACAGTAGGGCACAATTCTGACAATGAAAGGAATTAATCAGCACTGGATGGACACATTGAAAAAAGGGCAATATCCTGGAAAAAAATACCGGGAGGAAGTGATGAGCTGCGTCAGCCAGTGAGATCTGTCAGCCGCGGCTCTAATGAGCGACAACCGGTTCAGACCGCTTACAGTGCGGAGTTGACAGGTGAATCGTTGGTGAACAACTGGTCACTAGAACGATTCAGGAGCCTCAAACAAGGGGTTTAAATAGTGAATGGAAGGATATGTAAGCTAGAAAGTTGAAAACTGCGCTAAAGAACTACGAGGTATTTTCGCTGGGAAGAGAAGTGGAACAAGAAAGCTAAACCGCAGCTTATCTACTGTATAGATGTGGTCACGATGACTCAACACAGATACGTGAAAGATGACGCTTTTGATTGACAAATACAACGAACGCATATCCAAAGACGTCATACAAAAAGACAAAAAACATGGAAAGTCTACGTAGCGTTTTCGATTATTGAAAGAATTAAAGCGTAGCGGCGGTTCCGAATGGTCTTGCCACCTGAAGTTCCCTACCGGAACGACAGGCAGTTGATTTGAAACAGTTGCATGATAGAAGAGTGCTCAGCACAACAGGCAGACTGTCCTAGATATCGAATCATCTAACCGCACCAGCAGCGCTTCACACGTTTCAACAAGTGACTTCATAAGTGAGAACAAATTACTCTATTCGGGTATTTCAAGTTGGAACATTTTGGTTTATCAGATATCCGGTACTGTGTTCAGTTTTTAACATAAAACAAAGAAAACCAGTTACGTGTGACATCCCCCAGGGGATACCCTATTAAATGCAATGAGCTTTTTATGCCGCTATGGTTTCTCTAATGTACTAAAAAGGTTTTGCCAAATTTCAGTGCAATTTTACACTTTTCTAGTCACGAAACACAATAAATCGATGATACTTGGAGAGGAACATATATTTCAGCCTAAAGGTACTTTTGCGCCTGACGTTTGTCACTCGGAATACTGAGTCACGGTGTTCAACTTTAAACGAACGAGCAGAGCCCCGTGTAAAATTGAGTACTGGGTCATCGACAATCCCCATTGTGTTACCCCGAAACAGCACTGATCTCATATGTCAATCATGCACAAAATAACCCAAGTAGGCTGAAAACCAGTGTGACTGTGAAGATGTTCGTATTTATATACCTCTCACCGGTATAATTCAAAAACGTATGACCGACAGAGATAGAGTGACACTAGGTGCAACTCATCACTGCTTACCACACCGAGAGAAAAGCCTTCACAGGATTTTATCCTAAGAACGTGGTACACACTTTTGACTCGGTGACTTTGACAACGACAAAGTCATTGCTAAATCCGAAATCGAAAAGCATCTGTAACAACTCATCGTCCAGCACGAAATCACGCAGACGAACCAACTAAAAACAGCACCCACAATGACCGAAGGCTTCAAAAACAAATCATTTTGGATGTTGAAGAACTGAAAAACATCCGACATATTTATCAGGACGAATAACAGTAGGTCGGTCAGGATGTCCACTCGAACCTGTCAGAAACAGACCTATTTGTCCTCTTTGTGCCTGGGTACACAAACGAGCGCGGGTGCGCGCGTGTGTGCATGAAACGAGTGAGATAAGGGAAACAAGAAAACTGATGAAATTCGGATAGAAAAAGTCCCACGGTTTTCACGTACGCGGCGCGCGCACAAAAAATGCGCAAACGCAGCGGACCCAGTCGTAAATAGTCTTCTAATTAGCGGCTGAACCCAATACTGCCCGGGACAGATGTGGTGAAGGCAAAGTGTACGTGTGTGTGCGAATGTGCTGAAGACCGCTGCCGATATATATATATATATA